>NC_084811.1:5486483-5647887 GCF_963583255.1 Pyrus communis | reverse complement strand
TTGGGAAAAAGAAAAATACCCAGTAAAATCTGCGATTTCCCCACCTCGAATTCGCCTGCATCACCATCGTTCCCGCCTCCAATTTTGTGTCTTTTTTTTTTCTGGGTGCCCAAACGGTGGTGCTTGCTGGGCAATGAGGTAGCTCTCAATTACCTATCTATTTCTTCAAATTTTATTGAATTAATTGTATTTTGTTTGAATTTAGAGCTTTGAATTTTGAGGGTGGTTTGGGGAATTTGAAAAAGTTCGGTAATTTGGAAGATGCAGCATAATATATTTACTACAATGCGGAGCTTGAAGATCATGGATGGGTGTAAAGGAAGTCAAGTTTTCGCGCTTAATCCTTCCGGAGCTACAGCCGCCGGCGGAAACGGCGGTGGTGGTGGTGGTGCGGGGGACAAGCTTCTTTACGACCATCTCCGGGTCAACTCGATTCGATCCAGAGCGAGTCGGGGCAGTTTTCAGGCTCCGAACCCTACCGCCAACAATGTTTTGCTCGAGACTCTTCTCCCTTACGGTCTGCCGGTGTCCGATCTCCTTGAGCCCCAAATCGAACCATCCCTCAAATCGGTCGACTTTGTCGAAACCTTAGCTGATATGTACCGTAGGATTGTGATTTGCCCCCAATTCGAGAAGTGGAAGATGTATTTGGAGCAATGTGCGACGTTTCGGGGCCTTTCGGATCCGAAATTGTTCCGGCGGAGCCTCAGGTCGGCGAGGCAGCACGCGGTTGATGTGCACTCGAAGGTGGTGCTGGCGTCTTGGTTGAGGTATGAGAGGAGAGAGGATGAGCTTATTGGGTCGTCAGCAATGGATTGTTGTGGTAGAAATGTTGAATGTCCGAAGGCTAGTTTGGTTTCCGGGTATGATCCTGAGTCTGTTTTTGAGTCCTGTATGTGTTCTAGGACGCCGCGGGGGCAAGATGACGATGATGATCTTGTGATGAGGGATGACGAATGTTCCACTTCGGAGGAGGATGGTGATATGTCGTTTTGTATTGGAGATGCTGAGATTAGGTGTGTTCGGTACAACATTGCTTCGCTTTCGAGGCCTTTTAATGCAATGTTGTACGGTAACTTCACGGAGACACGAAGGGAGAAGATAAATTTCACACAGAATGGGATATCTGTGGAGGCAATGAAGGCAGTGGAGATTTTTAGCAGGATAAAAAGAGTAGATTCTTTTGAAGTGAAAACTGTTTTGGACCTGCTATCCTTTGCAAACACGTTTTGTTGCGATGAGTTGAAGACGGCATGTGATTCTCATTTGGCATCTCTGGTTTGTGAACTGGAAGATGCAATGCTGCTGATTGACTATGGGTTGGAGGAGACTGCTCATTTTATCGTGGCCGCTTGTTTGCAGGTGTTTTTGAGGGAGCTACCGAGTTCGTTGCACAATTCTCATATGATGAGATTATTTTGTACTTCAGAAGCTAGGCAAAGGTTGGCTATGTCCGGGCACTCTTCTTTCGTTTTGTATTATTTTTTGAGCCAGGTTGCTATTGAGGATGACATGAGATCGAACACAACGGTGATGCTTCTAGAGAGGCTGGCAGAGTGTGCCACCGAAAGTTGGCAGAAGCAACTTGCATTTCACCTGTTAGGTGTTGTAATGCTTGAGAGGAAAGAATTTAAAGATGCTCAGTGGTGGTTTGAAGCAGCAGTAGAGGTTGGTCATATTTATTCCTTGGTTGGCATTGCAAGGGCCAAGTTCAAGCGTGGCCATAAGTATGCGGCTTACAAGCAAATGAACTCTCTCATTTCTGATTATACACCGGTTGGGTGGATGTATCAGGAGCGATCTCTGTATTGTATTGGAAAGGAAAAGATGATGGATTTGAGCACCGCTACTCACTTGGATCCAACTCTATCTTATCCATACAAGTATAGGGCTGTTTCGTTGTTGGAGGAGAACCAGTTTGAAGCAGCTATTACAGAGATCAATAAGATAATTAGTTTCAAGGTCTCCCCTGATTGTCTCGAATTGCGGGCTTGGTTTTCAATTGCCCTTGAAGATTTTGAAGGAGCTCTCAGAGATGTCCGGGCACTCTTGACTTTGGACCCAAATTACATGATGTTTCATGGGAAAATGGATGGTGACCATCTGGCAGAGCTGCTCTGCCCTTTTGTTCAACAGTGGAGTCAGGCTGATTGTTGGATGCAACTATATGATCGATGGTCCTCTGTTGATGATATTGGTTCTCTAGCTGTTGTACATCATATGTTGGCAAATGACCCTGGGAAGAGCCTTCTACGCTTTAGGCAGTCTCTCCTTCTGTTGCGGTAAGTAGGAGAAAGTGTTACCTTACTATACCAACTAGCCTATCTATAATTTGCTTGTGGATTTAATTAACTTCCTTTTTTAAAATCAGTATTGTTTTTGTATGAAGGGCTTAATCCAGAAAATAACATCTTAAGTTCTTGACACATGTAGAATTTGTCACTTTCAGTTCATAGGAATTGTATGTGCCTGACGGACTTATATTGCATGTTGGGCAGAATTCTAAACCTCGTCTGATCGTAAGATATCATAGAGAAGGATGACAATCCACGTAGTCCAATTTCTATTGCTTCTTTGATGTCGTTGGTTGTTATATTAGTCTGTTTTAGAAGCATCTCTGACGTTCCTGAAAATCGTAGGTTAAATTGTCAAAAGGCTGCTATGCATAGTCTGCGGTTGGCCCGGAATCATTCTAGTTCTGAGCATGAGAGGCTTGTCTATGAAGGATGGATCTTGTATGACACTGGCCATCGTGAAGAAGCATTGGCAAAAGCAGAGGAGTCCATTGCTATCCAGAGATCATTTGAAGCATTTTTCCTTAAAGCATATGCTTTAGCAGACTCAAGTCTTGAGTCTGATTCTTCAACATATGTGATCCAGCTTCTAGAGGAAGCACTTAGATGCCCTTCGGATGGTCTTAGAAAAGGACAAGTAAGTGTCATGCTAAGAATAATTTTTTCAATCTTGTTATCTAAACGTCAAATTAATCAGATTGGTATGTTATCCTGCAGGCACTAAATAATTTAGGAAGTGTCTATGTAGATTCTGATAAGCTGGATCTTGCTGCTGACTGCTACACAAATGCACTCAACATTAAGCATACGAGAGCACATCAGGGTCTAGCACGAGTATATCATCTTAAAAATCAACGCAAGGCTGCATATGATGAGATGACAAAGCTGATAGAGAAGGCTCGAAACAATGCATCAGCTTTTGAGAAACGTTCAGAATACTGTGACCGTGACATGGCAAAGAGTGATCTAAGTATGGCAACACAACTAGATCCCCTGAGGACATATCCATACAGATATAGGGCAGCAGGTATGTTCTGACTATGGTTCTTGTTTGTTTGGTGCATGCCATTTTAAGCGGAAGTTGTTGCTTATGGTTAAGTCTTAGTGCTCATAGATGAACGCCCTACTGCATCCATGGCGTTTTTCTTACTATTTAAATATACAGAGATGCCTGTCATTATTGATTCCAAATCCCTGGGCCTTAACTTAGTGTAGAGCTGCTATATGCTATATGTCGATTCAATCACTTTGAAACTAGAATAGACATATCTAGGTCTTCAAGCAGATGGGCTAGTGGCCCATTCTGCTCGTTGGAGTTTCAATTACTAAGCATTTGTCAGTTTAGAGGGCTTTATTGTTCCGTAGTAGGATTTGAACTGAACACTGATAGTTTATGTAGAAATCTGCATGCTGATGTATTTGCCAACTTGAAACTTGTTATTAACTGATCAAACTTACTATAAAAGATGGAAGTAGATTGTTTAATAAATAATAAATTAGAGAAAAAAAACCTGACAACTGTAAGTTCTATAAAAAACACTTCCAAGAGCTCAACTGGAGAAAGATAAAACCTCGTCTATCCACTTGTGATGTTCTTATGGATTCTTATTTATGGACTTTGTTTGGTGCCCTTCCCCTTACAAAGGCAGCCGGGTTTTTTTGGTCTTTCTAAAGTTTTGGGTTTGAATTGTTTTTCTCTGAAGTGTATTGTTAACAAGGGCTTCTGAGTGAAAAACCAAAAAACGAAAAGAAGGGAAATATAAAACCGATCAACAAACGAAAAATGAAAAGAAGGGAAATATAAAACCGATCAAACATTTTTTGACATTCTGTTGGATGAAACTAGGTTGTGATCTGTCATCTGCTTCATATGATTATGTTATCAAAGCTGTACAGTGTTAAACCATGAATTTTTCTAAGAAAAGTGTCTGTGACTGTGAGTGTGTTTGAAAAAACTCTGAACTACTAACATGGGAATTATGGCCCAACAGTTTTGATGGATGACCACAAAGAAGGAGAAGCCATCGAAGAGCTAACAAAAGCCATAACTTTCAAGCTAGACCTGCAACTGCTACATCTTCGAGCAGCATTCCACGAGTCAATGAGCAATTTTGTTTCCACCGTGCGAGACTGTGAAGCAGCCCTCTGTCTTGATCCCAACCATGCTGACACTCATGAACTCTATTCTAAAGCACGGGAACGTGTCAATGAACAAAAGAAGTGAGAGAACCACAGAGCGATTATTCTTTACCGTCTGGGGGGCAATCATGCTGTTGCTACCCGATTCATTTAACATGGAAATAGCCAGCAATTGTCAGCATAGGCAATCCGTTGGATTTTGTCTCTAGAAACGTACAATTGTAGATTCCCATGGCCTTGGAAAAGGGTATGTAAAGCGGAAGCAAGGAGGGAATTTGGATTCACAAAGGAGGAGAGTAGAGGGGAGCAAGATAGCATGTAAATAGATCGACTTATTGATTGGATCAACTTATTAAGTAGCGCAGAGACCTGCTGCTGCTACTGTCTGATATACTACTCCAGCAAAGACGGGAGCGGAAGTAACCAAAGGCGAAAATTATCTTGTACATGATCATGTAAGCTTGTGATGTGTCTCTCCAATTTAGATGCGTCTACCCTTTGTTTTTGCCAAGTGGTTTGCAGTGTGTTGTAATTTTGTCGTTCAGTTCTCTCATTTGTTGTATAAGCTTCACGGTTTTCATCAAGAACCGGCACGAAAATGATTTATTTTCAAAGAGGCTTATTGGTGCCAAATTCGGAGCCAGATCTGCATCCTCCTCTTCTCTTGGACACTCTTTCCGCACTAACTTTTCTCTTACGATATAGAGTATGAGGATTACTGTTGTCTTGTTAGTTTTTTGGGAAATACACACAGATAGAACTAATTACGAACTTTTTATCAAAAATAGAATTAGATGCACGCTTAAGACGTTTGTCTGGTTTTATTTTTGATTAAGAGTTTGGAGCAGCTCTATTAGTGCGTAGTTCCCAATTTGTTAGATGATTAACTTGAAACAAAACATCCCTACATGGACCTATGCTAACCCCTATACATAGAAGATCCTTCCAAGTAAGTCAAGGGGTCCCTTCCAAATTTCATCCAAAAGGGTCTTTCTACCTGATCACCTGTGACCATTTAAAGTGAAAACTTACAGCTACACGGACTGCACGCAATGTCCATAAATTTTCAACCGTCCAGCAATTATTTTCATTCAACTGCCTCTTACCGTTTCCTTTCTTATCACTCACCTAAAGCTTTCAGCTCACTCAAAAATGTCCTAGAATGCTGAACATCAATGCACCGCTCCTCTCAACCTGCCATCTTGGAAACTCCGGCGGTGAAGATTTACAGGGCGTACTGCTGCGAATGAGTGAGCGGATTCCATTTTCCTGGGAATGAGCCCCTGGCAAGCCCAAGGACTTGAACACAGGCGAAGATATCCAGCCTGGGGACACACCTTGCCCAAAGCTGCCCCCAGGCTGGTGGCATCAGCCTCTTGACAAGGACAACGAGTGTGATCATGAACTCGATGGTGGATGTGAGGGTGACATTGATCTAGATGACGTTGAGGATGACATCGACGATGTTACAGCAACGAGGCTTTCTCGGATGCCATAGATGCGTTCTCACACTCGGTGGCCATAGACATTGTGGAAAAGAAAGAACAGAGAGAATATGAAACAACAATCATAGCTTGAAGCTAAAGCTTGCAGAGTCAAGCCACGAGATGGATCAAACGTGTCCGGACTTCATCATCGAGCGGTTTCTTCCGGAAGCCACTGCATTGGCTGCATCATCTACACTGAAGCTAAATGTGTCACAAATCAGTTCAAGCAAGAGACTCTGCTATCCGTGGAAGTATACCGGCACGGCGGAGGCTTGTGTTTCGAGAACGGTGTGCAGGTTTTCTTCCCTTGGCGGATGAAGCATAAGCTCTGTGGAGTGAAAAGCCCTGTCAATGAACAAGCTCAGTGCAGTGTAAAAGACGAGAAATAGATCATAAGCTTCGTACTACTTGATGTAGTGTATAGCTATAACTTTTTTTTATGGTATTAGTCTGGTCAGCCCACGTGTGAATCCCAACGATCGTGTTTCATGTTATCCTATACTTCTTGTGCAATGTATTTTACCTTAAGTTCACACACTCACGTTTGTCCCACGCACCTCTTTAAGACTATCGAATTACCAAATACCAGTGCACTTTTTACTGTTAATGAATTTTCAAAATATACAAAGCAGGTTTTTTAAGGTCATTAAATCGTCAACGTTGCATTGACGCTAGTGCATTGTTTATTTTCAGTAGAATTTCAAAGTTACATGTATGTCCATTGACGGTAACCCAAACAACCCGTACGATTTTTTTATTGAGATCCTAAAATACAATGGTAGTTTTGGTAATTTGCTGAACTGAATCATATCACAACCACTCACACGTGGGAGACTTCAAATACTAGGGTTTTCAAAGGCAGTTGACCCGGGTAGCTCGGGCAGGCACAAGACCCCTGCCCAGGTGATCCTTCTTCTCTCCCTCCCGCTTCTTCCACCCATTCGAAATATACAACCATTTGTATAAATCGCCGATTAGTTCATCTTCCTCCGCACTCTCTCTCCTCCCTCTCTCTCTCTTCTCTGTGTGCTTTGCCTTCTCACGGCGCAAACGTACAGAGAAGCGGAAGTCGTCCTCGCTTCTCGCTCTACTTGTTCGTGGAGTGGGGTTTTAGAGCGAGCTCGCCGCTGCTGCTACTCAATCGGCTACCGTACGTGGTAATTCTCGTTCTTCTAATCTCAGTCTGTGGACTTCGGTTTACGTTTGTGGTGATAGATCTGCTGATTTTGTTTATTTCTGCTCGATTTGGTCCCCTGGGTTTTGAAATTGGTTCTAGTATTTGTGATATCTGAAATGCGATTAGGGTTTTGAAATTGGTCATGTTGTTGTTTCGCGCAATGTGTCTGTGCTCTAGTGATTTAACGAGTTTTTTAGTAGATTTATTAATTTAGAGAGCTGCCAGACTCTACCCATCGTTTACTTTCACCCACCTCAAACTCCCATCCACCATAAAAGGTTGAAGTATTGAAATGCTATTTTCCCACCCAGTGTTATTCTTAAAATAGCGTCTAATATGCTATTTTCCACCGGCTACGATTCCTGGAAAATTGAAATGCATTTCCTCAACAACGAAGTCTCCTCAGATGATAGTCTACCAGCAAATGAATGATGCTCGAAATGTATGATTATGCACTCCAGTAATTACCATTAATATCCAATCATCGTTAATTGCTAGCTTCTTACCTTTTAATTGGAAAAAGACATCCACACTTTTTTGCTCCATAATTCTTTCCATCTTTATCCTTTATGTCTTTTTTTGCGAATTCAACTTACATTTTGCCCATTCCTTTCACAACCCAATGTAAATCTAGGGCTTCTGTTACTTTTTTGCGCCCAAATTAGTATTATTATATATCCTTTAAGGTCCTTATCTGTCATTTCACAAATAGGCAAACTTGTAATTGAGAATTTTATCAAAAAGTGGGTGGAGAAATAAGGCATTGGAGTGGGAATAACGTCTCTCTTAATTTATTACATATATAGTCTGCTACATATTGTATAGCCTTAAGAAATTATCGGTTTTAAGTAAACAATTTTTTCCTGTTTATATATTCTTTTTTAGCTTCTCTCTTCTTTTGTAGTAGGAACGAAATGGCTGTGGAGATTACTCAGTTTCTATTGGCAGCTCAATCAGCCGATGCAAGGGTTCGTACTGAAGCAGAGGCTAATATTAGGCAATTCCAAGAGCAAAACCTTCCTGCTTTTCTTCTGTCATTGTCCGTTGAGCTTGCAAACAATGAGAAACCTACTGAATCCCGTACGTTGGCTGGTCTTGTGCTTAAGAATTTATTAGATGCCAAAGATGCTGGTACAAAAGAACTTCTTACTCGACAATGGATTGCTATTGATATTTCTATTGTATCCCAAATTAAGGACTTGCTCTTAAGGACACTTGGGTCATCTGTCCCGGAAGCAAGACACACATCTGCCCAAGTTATTGCAAAAATTGCATCTATTGATATTCCCAGGAAACAATGGCCTGACCTAATCGGGTCTTTGCTCAACAATATGACTCAGCGAGATAGTGCAGCTGGTTTGAAGCAGTCAACCTTGGAAGCACTTGGTTATGTATGTGAGGAGATATCTCATCAAGATCTTGAGCAAGGCGAGGTGAACAATGTTCTTACTGCTGTAGTCCAGGGAATGAACCTTGCTGAAAATAGCCCTGAAGTTCGTCTGGCTGCAACAAGGGCTTTATTTAATGCCCTGGAGTTTGCACAAACCAACTTTGACACTCAGATGGAAAGGGATTTCATCATGAAGATGGTCTGCGAGACGGCCTTGTCTAAGGAGGTTCAAATTAGGCAGACTGCTTTTGAGTGTCTCGCTTCAATTGCTTCTAGATATTATGAGGTGCTTGGGCCTTACATGCAGGCTTTCTTTGAGCTTACATCAAATGCTGTAAAAGGGGATGAAGAGACGGTTGCCCTTCAAGCAATTGAGTTTTGGAGCTCCATTTGTGATGAAGAAATAGAGCTTCAAGAATTTGAGATCTCTGACACTGGGGACTCTCATTCAAAATTTATAGAAAAAGCTTTGTCATCTTTAGTTCCAATGTTGCTAGAAACTTTGCTGAAACAGGAAGAAAATCAAGACCAAGATGACAACATTTGGAATGTTGCGATGGCTGGTGGGACGTGCCTACAACTTGTTTCAAGGACTGTTGGAGATGCCATTCTGCCCCTTGTGATGCCATTTGTGGAGGCTAACATAGTGAAGCCAGATTGGCACTGTCGTGAGGCAGCTACATTTGCATTTGGCTCAGTGCTTGAAGGCCCAAGCACAGAGAAGCTATCTGTTCTGGTCCATTCAGGTTTGGATTTTATGCTTAGGTTAATGAAAGATGAAAATAACCATGTCAAAGACACTACTGCCTGGACTCTTAGTCGTATATTCGAGTTTTTGCACGGTCCTGATGGTACTGTGATTTCTTCTGCTAACCTTCCAAAGGTGGTGGAAATATTGGTGGAAGGCACTAAGGATGCCCCAAATGTTGCAGAGAAGGTTTGTTGGGCCATCTATCACCTTTCTCAGGGGTATGAGGAAACCTGCTCCTCTCTCTTTACTCCGTATGTCCCGGGCATCATTGAATGTCTTATTTCCACTGCTAGTCGTACAGATGGTGATGATTCTAGATTGAGGTCTTCTGCTTACGAATCTTTGAATGCGGTTGTGAGGTGTTCTAATATTAAAGAAACATCACAAATTATAGCACAACTGCTTGTTGTTATTATGAATAAGTTGGGCCAGACTTTAGAACTTTCGATTGCATCGTCAGATGACCAGGAAAAGCAAGGAGACTTGCAAGCTTCTTTTTGTGGTGTTCTACAGGTTATTATTCAGAAGCTTACCAGTGATGATGAGAGTAAGCGTTTTATATTGGAAGCAGCTGATCAGATAATGCTTCTGTTCCTTAGAGTGTTTGCCTGTCGTAGTTCTACAGTACATGAGGAAGCAATGCTTGCTATTGGTGCACTGGCTTATGCAACTGGGCCTGGGTTTGAAAAGTACCTTCCTGAATTGTACAAGTATTTGGAGATGGGGTTGCAGAATTTTGGGGAGTTTCAAGTATGTGCTATCACAGTTGGGGTGGTTGGTGACATTTTCCGTGCATTGGATGAGAAGGCATTACCGTACTGTGACGGGATTATGAGTACCCTGATGAAGGACTTGTCAAGTGAAGCGCTCCACCGGTCTGTCAAGCCTCCCATATTCTCTGTCTTTGGCGACATAGGTCTTGCAATTGGAGAACATTTCGAGAAGTATGTCCCTTATGCAGTGCAGATGATGCAGGGAGCTTCGGAGATTTGTGCTCAGATGGACACTAGTGATGAGGAGTTAATGGAATATGGAAACCAGCTAAAATGTAGCATCTTTGAAGCTTATTCTGGTATACTTCAGGGCTTTAAGGATTCAAAGCCTGAGGTCATGTTGCCATATGCCCAACATCTCCTGCAGTTTATTGAATTGGTTTTAAGGGACGTAAACAGGTATTGTCTCTCTCTCTCTCTCTCTCTCTCTCTCTAATATATTTGTGTGTGTGTGTTCTGACCCGAAATGTCTGGTCTTTCTGGTTTATAATCTGATTTGTTCGTATTCAATGTCCTTGTTCATTTTTTATAGGGATGCCAATGTCACAAAAGCTGCAGTTTCTGCGCTGGGTGACCTTGTTGATGTGCTTGGCCTAACCATCAAGCCACTGTTTGGGGATTTTGCATTCTTTGAGGGAATTTTGCAAGAGTGTCTTCAAACCGATGACGAAAGTCTAAGTGAAACAACAGCTTGGGCTTATGCCATTATGAGGCGCATTATGAATCAATGAGAAGTGACTGGTTCATTTGTGAGTAATTGATAATTTCTGTCTAATAGCGGTATTCGTTGAGGTCTAAAGATAGGCGTCATGGAAGTTAGAAACTTGTTTTTGTCGATTTTGCATTACGGACACGTCTCTGTACTTTTCGGTTTTTGGCTCTTTGAACATCCTCACTTTATTGAGGCTACAGTTAAGGTGTCCTTTCTTTTGTTTTGGATTTGGTTGCATGTTGAGCCAATAGTTTTCATCAAATCCAATGTTTAATAAACTTAAAAGAGAGTTGCGATAATCTTTGTAATATGTATCTCTGTATGAAACAAGTGTTACCATGTTGATTCGGAAATAAATAAATGAAAATAATTTACGTCGAAAAGTACATTATCGCTACTATCTGCCGGCGTTCATGGAACTGCAGGACATCTCACCTATGGACGATGAAGGGTACGATGTGATCGTATCACCCGAAAGGACATTCATAAATCTCGAGTTCATTTCACTGACCCGCCTGGAGTCAACAAGGTTCCAGTTTTCGACTTCAGGAAGCTGCTCATCCTCGTTGAGATATCGAACCACTTGTCTCATGGTAGGCCTAGCTTCTGGTTTGTAGTGAGTGCAAAGCAAACCTAGTTCCAGCACCAACTTCATCTCTTTAACAACGAAATTAGAATCCAAATTTGGATCAACTGTATCCAGTATGCGACCCATTACATGATTCTCCATAACCCAATCTGCCAATATGAACTCGCCTGAGCCGATAGGTCTCTGTCCACAAGCCACTTCAAGGAGCAGAACTCCATATGCAAACACATCAGAGCGTGTGGATGCCTTCCCTGTGCGAGCCAATTCTGGTGCAATGTACCCAATTGTGCCAACCACACCTGTAGTGTGTGATATTTCTCCGTGATCATACAGCCTAGCAAGGCCGAAGTCGCTTAGCCTCGGGTTCATGTCTGTATCTATTAAGACATTACCCGACTTCACGTCGCGATGAATCACCACTTGCTCCCATTCCTCATGCAGGTACAAAAGCCCTGATGCAACGCCTTTGAGGATGTTGAATCTTTGTGCCCAGCTCAACACAAAGTTGTCTTCGGACCCAAAAATGAGCGAGTCTAAGCTTCCATATGGGATGTAGTCGTAGACTATAAGGAGGTTCTTCTTCTTCTTGCACCAGCCTTGGAGATGGACCAAGTTCTTGTGCCTCAACTTTCCCAAGCTCTCAATTTCTGAGGCGAAGGCCCTCATTCCTTGGATAGAATTTCGGGTTATCTTCTTAACCGCGATTTCACATCCACTAGAAGGTAAGACACCCTTGTAAACTTCACCACAACCGCCGGCTCCAACTACAGCGGAGGCCTTGAAACCCTTTGTTGCTGCATAAAGATCCTTGTACTTGAACCTGTGAGGACAATCCAGCTCCCAATCCTCAAGACTCTCAAACTCATCATGCCGTCCTTTGTACAAGGTGAAGAACAACAAAACTACCAATAACATGGATACCACAACCGCTAAGGCGATTATAAGAGCCTTGATTTCTGGTTTGTAAGAGGATGAGCCTTTCTCTTTTGCCGGTTTACGAAGTTGAGAAATATTGATCGGTCTCGGTGCTCCGTCCACTGCGAAACTCCACGCTATTATGTAATGAGAGCTTGCTTGTTCTCCGGTGGATGCAGAGAAGCCGGCGTACATAGTCTCTTGAAGAGTAGTAGATAAATTGATAGTTTCTGACAATAGCGGTTTCTCGGGTTTCTCCACGTGTATGGGAGATATTGTGACATTCAGCTTTTGAGCTTCGCCATCATAGTCTATCCAAGCTTGGATGAGATCACCGCTCTCCAAGTTTACTTCTTCTTTGTGTGCTCCTTTGACAAAGTACGCAGCCGGTTCAGATGCTTCAGAGTACACACTGTTGATGTTTATACCAACATGGTTTCCTGCAGTGTTGGAGTTCTCTTTAAATCCGTTCACCGTGTCGAATTCCACAGAAAAGATGTGGTTGGAGGGATTACCGTCAGTTGTGGAGTTGAAAATCCCAAGGAAATGCCCGGGTTCCCCCCCGGGGAATTTTGGAGAGGGAGAGAGTGTGAAGGCTAGGCCAAAGCCTCCGGGGCCGGAACTTGGGGAGACTATTGCAAAAACAAATTGTGTGCTGAAGGAAGAAGCATTAGGGTACGAAGAAGAAGAGTTTTTATCAAATAAGTTTATATGTTTGGGATAGAATGCATGGCCTTTAATATTATGTGATGTGTTCGTGAGCTTGAGCATGCCGGAGGGCTTGATTATAGTCGCCCCCTCGCAGATCAGGTCATTTGCATCGGTTCCATTGAATCCGTTGAACAAAAACTCAACTCCCCAAGCCGGAGAAAACATGGGAAACAAGAAGAGGAAACCTAAAGGAATTGCTAAAGCCATTAGGGTTTTCGGAATTGCAGAAGCAAGTCCTAGACCTTAACGTAGCTTGAGAAGAAGGTGAAGGACTTAGAAATGGTCGAAGTTTAGAGCATATGCATGTAGAGAAACACCCTCCCGAATCCCAATACAAGGAGTCCCGTTTAATTGTGTGCGTGGACGTATAAATGGTGTGGTTCTCGTGTGTGTGTGGACGTACAGATGGTGTGGTTCTCAATACGGACAAAAGAATAGTAAGCAAGATAAGAAGGAACTACATGGAAGGTACTGACCAATTGATCAAAGGCAATTGGCAAATAATTGCCACCATTGACGTGCTCAGCCCTTTAGCAATTGACCTCCTTATGTTGCGGAAGAAAAGTACTTGAGTTCTAATCAACTTATTGAGTGGCTACAGATCTTTGGCAGTCTACTTTTTGGCGTAACAAAGATAGTCGGGGTATCCAAAGAAACTTAAAAATGAAACATGTGTGTCCAAAAAAGTTGGATGTCTCATACGCAAGGATGGAACTAAAAACTTTCTTTAGAAATGGAGATATTAACATGGTTATACTTAGAGAAAAAAAATTCAAGATAGTAGAATTTCTTCTATAGTTTTGTTGTTTTTCTTTTTCTTCTCAAATTTCATTCAGCCAACTTGTAAACATTTTTTTTTTTTTAAATTATAGCTTGTTGTGCATATTATTTTAAATTACAACTAATCAGTTAAAGTTAAATATCAAAAATTCGTTTTTTTTCCTCTCTACACACTACTTTAATGGAGGCCGCAGACTCCTCTCCTCCGCCAGTCTCCCATTTCTAATTATATCGAAGTCAATACTACGCGTGAGTGATGATCTTAGGCAACACAAGGCAGCCGGCCACGAGGATTGAATTGTGTGAATAACACACACTGGAATGTTTGAAAGCGGCGTTGAAATTTATTGCCTACAAGACTCTAGACTTTATAGTAGTACATACTAAGCATCCTCATTTGTCACACCATAATATGAAAGATGGTCAAAGTACACGCTAAAAGTCTTTCTTATTTAGTAAAGTTTTTCTTATTTAGTGTCACAAACCCTAACTCCAAAAAAATAAATTAGAAAATAATAAAATTCTATTTTATTATTTAGTAAAGCTTCCCTGATTTAGAGGACTTATTTGCATTCTTTAGAAGCTACTCTGACATTTTGAACCTATGACATGACGTCATGTGTTTTATTTTTAAGTTCTCGCATAATATTACATGATTGATTTGAAACACTTATACATTAACATTCATGTTTCATGCAAGTCCTTCCTGTAGAATTAGTGAGCTAGCAAAGTGCTGCATCAATTTGACAAGAAAATTAGCTAAATAATATATAATTATAACTTAATTTGAGCAATGCCATGCATTGTGAATGGTTGATGTTCTTTTCACTGTTCATATGCGAAAAAAAAATGAAAGAAAAAAGCAAAGTTTGAAAATAAATAAAAGAGGTGATCTTTTATGAGAATTCTTTATAAGTAAATAAGTTATGTGCCCACTAAACTAAATAATTATTTTGAATAGATACGATATTATATATATTGAGTAGTGAAAAAGTGAATTAAACTTCACAATGACTACCATAATAATTTTGTTCGAATTCGCTTTTCATAAGAATCAAATCTAAGATTTCTCACCAGTGGTAGAGCCATGATTGCTTCTCATCTATCTTCTGGTCATCATCTTAGCCATTACATAATCAAGGGGTCTGAGTCGATTTCAACTTGATGGACTTACTACCAATTTTTGCTCTAAGAGGTTGTATTTCTCCTTCTCATGTTCTTTATGCGGATGATTTATTCATCTTTTGATCTTCACGTTAAAAGTTAAGTTTTATTCTTTTTTCGAAGAGTTTGTGTGGTGTCAAACCAATTGAGTATGAGAGTTGCGCTACCCTGAAGAATTTGAATTGGAAATGCAATTTAATTTAACAAATTAACAACTCTAGAAGAGGAGACACTTACGCATGTTTGTGAAATGATTATGACATACTCATAATTTCTTGGGCACTAAGCTTCATTAACCATATTTGCACTCTAGTCTAGTGCATCATCTCTCAAAATAGGATGTGATCAATTTACATATCATATTGACCACGTTTTCGATTTTTGCATAAACAATTAATTTCTTGTACTATTTGCAGTAAAGATGAGATATCGTGTCTGGAATATAAACATTATATACATGAGTAAAATAAAATACGAGTCACGTTACCTATTTTTTATGGTCGAAATGAATCATTTGACCTTGACATTATTTGTATTTCCCAATCGCTATAAGATATTTGGGGATTCGACCAAAAAGATATTAAGCATGTTTACTTATAAATAATATGAATTTGAATGATTTTGAATCTTGAGTTTCATATGTTTGTTAAAATATAAAAAAGAAAATGACAAAAGACTGTTTACTATTCTCATGTTTCGTGGTTTTCAACATTTAGTACATCAAGTTTTTTTAGTCTTAGAGTCATACCTAAAATATAAATTTTGGGACAGTCTCATACATCCGTTAGTCAAACTATTAAGTCTCCCGTTAACTATGACGTAGCACCCATATGGACAATGACTGAACACCACGTGTCATTAAAAATATTTAAAAAATTAATTAAAAAAATAAAAAAAATAAAACCAAATCCCCACCCATGCCCAGTCACCCGTCTTCCACCTCCTTTCCTTCTTCCCTTTGCAACACCCTCTTCGGCTCCCCCTTTTCTCTCCCATATTTTTATCCCCCCTTCTCCACAACCACCACCTCCTCCACCATTCCTCTCCTAACCACACCCCTTATTCCTCCTCCTTATCCTGCACCTCGTACGCAAATTCCATTTCCCCAAATCCAATTGATTTTACAACCACCCAATTTCCCAAATTTTCAAATTGAATCAGAAAAATAAATAAATAAATAATTTTTTTGAGCTGCTTTAATGGCGTTGTCGGAAAACATGGCGAGCATGATGGCGTTGGCTTTCCTTCCCTCAACCCCCAACCCTCTCCCTCCCTCAACCCCCGACCCACTCAATTTAAAAAAATAAAAATAAAAGTTTCTGGGCACCCTACATCCCTTCTTTTCCCTGAATCCATGGCGACAGCTGCACTGCAAGCTGAGGAAGTTCCAGACCGTCGCGGTCCGCGGCGTTGAACGATTGCTCCAGTTCAGGTCATGGTGATGAAGACGAAGGATGAAACGACGTCGCACTCTGAAATCGTACGGCTCAGATCTGGTCATGGTGATGAAGACGAAGAACGAAACGATGTCGCCGTTCTTCACGACGCTGTCGGAGTACATCGAGAGCTCAAAGAAGAGCCAGGATTTCGAGATCCTGTTGGGTCGGTTGGCATTGGTGGTTTTCGCAGCGACGGTGTTGGTGGTCCCGTGGAGGTGGGGAGAATGAGGGAGGGGGTCAGTAGGGGTGGGTGCAGAGGAGGGGAATGGGTGGGTGTGCGGGGAAGAGAAGGGAATGAGAATGAGGGAGAAGGAGGGAGGGGGAAAGATGGATGTGCAGAGGTTGGGTAGGTGCAGAGAAGAGAAGGGAGGAGGGTCGGGGTGGGGAAGACAATAGCGTTCTGGGTTTTTTTTTTTTTTAATAATTAATTAATTAATTAAATATTTTTAATGACATGTGACGTCCAGTCATTGTAGTCATTGTCCAGCGTCATGGGCGTCACGTTATCACTTAACGGGAGAATTAACAGTTTGACCCAAAATTAACACTTTAGATATGACTCTGGGATGAAAAAAAGTTCATGTACTAAATATTGAAACCACGAAATTTCAGAATAGTAAACAGAGTTTAACACAAAAGAAAAAAAAAATCATTTCACCTTTTTAACTTACTTATGCATTTATTTATGGTCAAATTTTTTTCATGATCCTTGTGATGACACGTCACTTTCGATGTGACCTTCGTGATGAAAAAGTTTTTTATTAAACCCTCGTGGTGGGCCTTGTTAGCAATTCAGGTCCAAATTCAAATTTCTGTTAAGTCTTCCGTTAAATAAACACACGTGACTATCACATAAAGGGTCAAATTCGTTATTTCAATCCAAATTACATCTTATTCAATGGACATCTAGTATAAGTTAGGGTTTAACTGAAATTAGATTTTACAAAAAACAAAGCTTGAACGGGAAGACTGAAACTAAACCTGTAAAACCACGTCAATGGCTAGGAGAAGAGGTGAAGGTGCAGTCGCGTCTAATTTCTTAGGTATGATTTAATTTCGTTTAGAAATCCTAATACTTCTAATATACCATTGTTTTTTATTTCAATGCCAACACGTCTTTGATCATGAGTTAGAGTTTTAGTCTTACTTGAATTTTCATTCTTGTATCAATTTGTATCAGTTTGACCACAAGTGGCTACGGTAGTGGCTGGGAGCCTGAGATGAGATACGGGAATTGCTGGGTTTTTTTTTATCTTTACGAGTTTCTTTTATTTGTAATTTTATTTTAATTCAATCATGCTTTTGTCTTTTTATTTTCCAAAATAAATAAAATTAATTTTAACAGATCCACATGTGATATTCACATGATTTTATTTAATGGAAGACTAATGAAACTTTAGATTTAGACCTCAATTGCTAACATGACTCACCATAGGAGTTTAATTAATAATTGGTTCACCACAAGGGTCACATTGAAAGTGACAAATCACCACAGGAACTACAAAAAAAAAAAAAACAAACAAAAAAAAAACAAAAAAAGACCTTTATTTATAGATAAGAAATCGAAAAAGTGTAAATTTTTTCTTACATAATCAAATACTTAAAAATCAGATATTAGTCCATTAGATCATCAAGGAGACAAGCTTGTTGATTTTACATCTCCTACTTTTACTCTCGGTGGTTCTTTTATTTTCTCGTTTTTGTTAAGTAAGCGTGTCCTTATTTTCTCGTTTTTGGGGAACAAGCTGTCACTTCTCGCATGTTGGTTTAGGCCCACTTTTTGATTTATTGAGTAATGTGACCCATGCTCTTTACTTCTTCATGTTCTTTTTAAGACTAAATGGTACACGAAGAAAGGACATCACTAATCAAAGATGGAAAAAGAGTTCAAATAATAATAGTATAAAACAATGATTGTGTGAATCATCATAGTTGTCGATGTGTTCTTCTATAATGTTATTTGACTAGAGCTTATGCAAACTCACGGCAACGTGAGCGTTCAAAAAAGTAATGGCTTGGTTACCCACGTTGTATTGTTTCAAAATCCTAATGAATGGCCAATATGTGTAGCAAAAAAAAAATTACAACTAATCAGTTAAAGTTAAATATCAGTTAAAGAAACGAATAAGTTTTTGAAAAACAAGGCTTGAGACTAAATGAGCATAAATTCGTTAAAATCTTTTAATTTTTAATTTTTTTTATTTAAATTTACTCGTGTTAGTCGGTTTCACAATGAATAGATTCAACTACACAAATGAGGAGATTATCTCATTCTCAAATATTCCAATAAAATTCTTACACTCCAATATGCAATAATGTATTTACATAATCAACATTATCATAATACCCATATCGTCGACAATGATAATACTAATGAGAGTTTTAATGAAAAGGGTTTAGACCAAGACTATTTTAATCAAAAACCACCCAATAGTTTTCTTTAACCAAAAGCACCTCAAAATTAACCATAAGGACATAGGCCTCCAATTCTACATCGGCTGGATTACAGAGCCCAACATGAACAAAAATAAGTTTCCAAAATTACCCCAACATAAAGAAAACTTAGAGCATCTCCAAATGAGACGTCAAAATTGTTACGTAGGCATACAACAGTAAAAAAATGGCAGCAAACTCTCTCCAACTGAGCCTTCAATTTCTTAGGTGGCACTGAGTCATTTGAAGGCAAAACCTTTTGTTGTCAAATTTGACCGCAGATGTCAAATTTATTAAATGATATTTTAATAGATTAATATAATATATAATAAATGCTGTGTTTTTTTTTTTTTAATATTTGATTGGTTACCTTAATCATTAGACTTCACAAAAAAGATAAAAAGTTTATTAAATAACATTATTATTTAACATATCGGGTGGATCAAAATATTGTACAAAATGTCAAATTGCCACATAAGTTATCTGTGACATCCCACATCGCCCAGGGGAGTGATCCTTATATGTATATTCCCATCCCTACCTAGCACGAGGCCTTTTGGGAGCTCACTAGCTTCGAGTTCCATAGGAACTCTTAAGTTAAGCGAGAAGGGGGCTAGAGCAATCCCATGATGGGTGACCCACTGGGAAGTTGCTCGTGAGTTCCCAAAAACAAAACCGTGAGGGAATGGTACGCCCAAAGCGGACAATATCGTGCTACGGTGGTGGAGCGGGCCCGGAAAGTGGTCCGGCCCGGGCCGAGATGTGACATTTGGTATCAGAGCCTAACTCTGGTCGCGTGTGTGCCGACGAGGACGTCGGGCCCCTAAGGGGGGTGGATTGTGACATCCCACATTGCCCAGGGGAGTGATCCTTATATGTATATTCCCATCCCTACCTAGCACGAGGCCTTTTGGGAGCTCACTGGCTTCGAGTTCCGTAGGAACTCCGAAGTTAAGCGAGAAGGGGGCTAGAGCAATCCCATGATGGGTGACCCACTGGGAAGTTGCTCGTGAGTTCCCAAAAACAAAACCGTGAGGGAATGGTAAGCCCAAAGCGGACAATATCGTGCTACGGTGGTGGAGCGGGGCCGGGAAGTGGTCCCACCCGGGCCGGGATGTGACACTATCAACTATCATTTTGATGTTTAAAATTTAACATCTCATTTAGAGATGCTGTTAGACTTTAGTGTACATTCTTTAAAGAGTGGGATCCCCATTTTAGCCACAAAATGAGGATGATGCGCTCAACCATTGATGAGATCGTGCGGCTGGATTTAATGTGCCTTTTTTTTTTTTTTTTTCTTTCTTTCAACTAGAGAAAGAAAGGCTGAAGAACAAGGAGGCGCAAGTTTGAAACCTTTCGTTTTTTGGGTCTTTCTTTCTTCATTCTTGGTGCATTTATCAATCGGTCTTTGAATTTCCTTGTCCAAATTAGATTCAAATTTGGAGAATAACCAGACTTTGAGAAGAAAAAAAATCCTAAATTATTGAATCCAATCTTCAAAACTAGAATTAAAAAGAAACGAACAGGAAAAGAGATGTGCAATTGAATCAAGGAGGAGGACACAAATTAAATCCATTTTCCATGGAACTAGAAAAAACAAAAAATCCCAATTCCTTGCACCTATTTTTCCATAAAACTAGAAAGAAAAATAAATCTCTACCCATGATAGACCACCACCTAAATACCATCACCTTCTCCAATTACAAAATTTGAAAAAGAAAAAGAAAAAAGAAAAAGCAGACGAAAAAGAAAGGGAAAAGACACTTCAACTATGGCTTTCAAACTTTCATTTTTGATATCTCATCATCCATTGCCTTCAACCTTTCATTTCTGAGAGAGTTGTCAGTGAATATTGGAAGTTAATTTAATTAATTAGCACTATTATTAATTTTTGAAGTGTGAACATAAAAACAACTACTAATCATCTTGGAATCCGCAATGAAACTCGGGGCGTGCTTCAAATTTGGAAATGGTAGGAATAACTTGCAATATAATTTTGCGCTAGTTTTAGAAATAATCTGGGTTATTTTGGTTCAATTTTAAAAATAATGTGGGTTACTTTGTTGTATTTCTAAAAATAGTGTTTATTTTGTTTCCTTTCAGAAATAGTGTGTGCTATTTTGATGTATTCCAAGAATAGTGTTTAGTTTGTTCTCTTCCAAAAAATAGTGTGAGTTATTTTAGTTCAGTTTCAAAAGTAGTGTGGGGTATTTTGGTTCAGTTTCAGAAATAATGTGGGTTATTTTGTTCTAGTTCCATAAATATTATGTGTTATTTTGATTTAGTTTCATAAATAGTGTGTGTTATTTTTATGTAGTTCCAGAAATAGTATTGGTTATTTTTGTTCAGTTCCATAATTAGTGTGGATTATTTTGCTATAGTTTTAGACATAGTGTGAGTTATTTTGCAATAGCTCCAGAAATAGTGTGAGACATATTGGTTCAATTTTAGAAATAGTGTGGGTTATTTTGCAGTAGTTCCAGAAATAGTGTGAGTCATATTAGTTCAATTTCAGAAATAGTGTGGTTATTTTACTATAGTTTCAGAAATAATGTTCAGTTTGTTCCAATCTAGAAATAGTGTGAGTTATTTTGGTTCAGTTCCAGAAATAGTGTGGGTTATTTTGCTGTAGTTTCAGAAATAATATGGGTTATTTTGTAGTAGTTCCAAAAATAGTGTGAGTTATTTTAGTTTAGTTTTGAGAAGTTCCATAAATAATACAAGATTATGTCCACCAAATCACAAACAAGAATATGTAATCACACTTCTAGACTCATGTTCAACAAATACTTTATAAATATTCAATTTTATGTATTTCTATTTTTTAATTTTGTATTGGAGCAAAGACATGAGAACCCCATTGAAATGGTGACTTCTCTTCGTGAGAACTGACTCGGGATGTTCCTATCTAAATTTATTATCGAGTAGGTTTGTGTTGGGCTCTTGCTTTTAGTCCCCTTTTTCAAACAAAAAAAATGGTGACTTCTCTCCTGCTCACTCTCTCAACCTCTGTGTGCCAAAATCTAAGTAAAATGCTTAATTAAATGCTACATTTTAAAATAAGAACTGCTAAACAGACTCATCATCCAAGTAAGTCTCATGAAAATCGTTATACACGCCCTCTATCTTGATGATATAAGCAAAACAAGCCCACCACAAAACAAATAAATAAAGGTATAATAAAATAAGTGCAGCAATTATGCTTCCTTCACCTTCTCAACCATATTTTCCCTTTTTTTTCACATCTCTGGTTGCAAACCATATCAACCCCACACCGCATCACCATTAAAATCACCATGAACTACCAAAATTAAACCTTGGATCCCAAAACTTGAAATTAAACTGGCAGGAATCACACCCAGACTCTCAATTTGTTAAAGCGGACTAGTGGAATGAACTGTAAAATTTTAAATAAATGACCTGGATCTATGGGTTCGCCTACTTTGGACTTGAAGATTTGGAGAGAATTTCAATTCCAAAAAATAAGCTACTCCTGCCAATTCCATGCGATGTAGGTTCGACAACTCCAAACCCTATATTTGAATTGCTCCAAAACAAGCCACGTCTAAGGGGGGGGGGGGGGGTTGTATTCAATTGGGAATTTGAAAGATTTTAATGGATTTATAAATCCATGGATTTTTACGGAGTTTAACTGATTTGTAGAGATTCTATGTAAAATTTTGATTCAATTCCCTCGAAATCTCATGGGAAGAAGTGAGATTTGTGGATGCTTAAAATACACTATAATATCTCTCCAATTCCCTTTAATTCCTCAACTTTTCCAAATTCTCTAAATTCTAATTCTAATTGAATACACCTGGAATGTTATAAACTTCTTTAAAATTCTAATTGAATACACCTACATTTTTAAGGATTTTAATAAACTATCTTAAAATTCTAATTGAATACACATTGAATTTCAGAGAATCACTTAAAATCCTAATTGAATACTCCTAAATTCTTTAAAAAAAATTAAAATCTCTCAAAATCTCAATTGAATACACTGTCCTAAATAATAGAGCATTCAATTAATACTTCTCCTTGTAGGGTGCTTATAAGCCCCTTCATGGTAATTGAAGATAATGATGAAACCCTAGCTTTCCACGTCAAACTTAACAAGACTAGTGAATCATTCTAATAGAATACAATGGGATAAACCTTAACACTCGAGTGTTTGAAGCTCTGGGTAAGGACGTTGTAAATAAATGTAAGAGTTTGCCACTTGTTGCGCTTAGGTAGTCTTATGCACTATGCGAAAACAATAAGTGAACGGAAAGCTATTTTGAATAGTAAATATGGGAACTGGAAGAGGTTGAGCAACAAGTTTTCCAACCTTTATTGCTAAGTTATCATGAGTTCATTGTGGAGCCAAAAATAATTAAGAGGCGACACGTGGATTTTTGGGTAAAAATGACAAAATAACCTTCGAGGCACACCATAATTCTTACGCATGAGCAGTGGGCAATTATCATTCAACCAACTCAAAAGTGCCCAAAATAGGTAACAATTCAAAACCTATTTCATCCATCCTCATCAAATCTTTTCCACAAGGTAGCCTCCAAAACATTCCTTTTAAATTATGTTAATTGGCTAATTAATTGATTTATTACCTAATTAATCTATTAATGGCCAATTAAACTACCAATTACACCCAAAGAACACACAAAAGGCCAGTCACCTTCTCTCCCAAGGGGGATGACCATGCCTTATATATTCTACCTCATTTTCTCTAAAAAGTTAGGTCTTCACTTTTGCTAAACACTCAAAATTCTCCAAACACTTTTCCCTCAAAATTCTAACTTTGGCATCGGAGGTTCTTCGGCCAAAGCCCCCCCACCCCATTAATCGTGGGTGCGTGAGGCTCGTAGCCTTGACCTAAGGTGTTATTTGTTTTGTAGGTGCAATTTTGTCAAAGAACAAGGAGAAAGAAATTTGCATCCACATCCATTACCTTGCCCCAGCAAACTGCAAACGTTGTCTGTTATATTGTCTTAGTTTCTAAAAAGATTATGTGATAGATAAAAACAATTTGGTTGAGTTGTGGATGTCACAAGATTATCTTACTACGGGAGTAAACAACTAAAAGAAAACAATAGGTACATGCATTTGGATAACTTAGTAATACGGTCTTTCTATCAAGATTTTTTGGTAGATGATGATGATAAATATAATAAGCTTCATAATGCTTGATATATTGTACTTGATTTTGTGCATTATATGTCCAAGAATGAATTTTTCCTTTTGGAATTTGAAGGATCTGAAAGCTATCGGATGATAAGGTTTGTCATTTGACCTTAGAGCATTTCCACCCGTTAGTGGAGAGAAGGGCAATTGGAGGGCAAGAGCAATAAAATTGCTTTTACTATTCACTCTAAACAGTAATTATCTATGTTCAAGTTCATCCGTTTGGAAGAAGAAAGAGCAAAGACAATTACTATCCATATATATATATATATATTATGTTTTGTGCCTTGTAATTATGTACTTAGTAAGTTTGATCTTTGAAAATAAATTCAGTATCTAGCTCCAATAATATAACTTTAAATACATATCAAAGTATAGCATTACGAACAAACATAATTGTGCTGTTATGTGGGTGGGCTGGGTTAGGCTGGACTGGCTGTCACATGGGTGCGACCCCCCACCTGTCATTGAAAGGGCACAAGCCCGTGTAATTGTTGCAAGGGCAATCAGCCCTTGCCGCAATTGCCTCTCCAATTTTGGACCGTGGAGGACCTTTTTTGGGTTGGAGGCAATTTGAGTCAATTGCAAAGGCAATAAAGTCGGTGGAGATGCTCTTAATGTTTGCCCTTGAGGGTCCATCCCATTTGATGTTTTCCAATATTGCAAAGATCTGAGTACCCTTGTCACTCTAAACTCAAAGGATTCTGTCATTAGCCTAGAGCTAGTTTTCAATTGTTCTCTATGTTCTCACTTGGAGAAACATTGAATGCCACCCACAACCAAATCCAAATTTAAGTTGTCCAGTAAAAGGAAGTTGTCAAGGGGCCGCGTTGTCTCCGAATTGGTTGGTGTCATTGCAGAACTTAACGAAGCTTTGCCTCCTTTGGGAAGATTGCCGTCTCTTGAATGGTTATAGAAATACTGCAAGCATTGTCATCCCCGAAATCATCATCATCATCATCATCGACACTTGTTTTATTCTCCAAACTGATGGGCTATATAACTGAAGGGATTCTCAAGTTTCGATCTGACGCTAATCCAACGCCCTAGGATACGAGCACTACCTGACTTCGTGAGCAGCGAGCACCACCACTAATCAGCTGAGCTTGTTGAAGTGAACAACTGAGATCATCCAGCTTCTCTCGATCTGCATTCTTTTACTATTTATGTGACGCTAAGTTTCACTGTAAATAAGGCTGAAATATTAGGAATCAAGTCAATTAGGAGGCTAATTAATTGATGCCAATTCTTTGTTTTCCTATTAGAAGTTGGTCAACATGCCATGTTAAAGTTTTAGAGAGACGGGCGAAAGGTCTAGCATTGATATTATTCCCAATTTGACCACATGTAGTTCAAGAGGTGTAAAGTTTTATCCTAAAGGGCATCAGTGTTATTAGAAATTCAGGAGTGCAACTATACACACACATATACATATATATATTTTTTTATTTTTTTATTTTTTTTTTCTCAATTTATTTGATGTGAAACTTGTATTCAACTTGCCATGAATATTAACTAGAATGAGACCACATACTACGTATGCAGGTAGTTATTACAAAGAATGGTTTGAGAGAGAGATGATAATTAAAAGGATAGTGTTATTCACGTTATTCACACTCAATTTTACTTCTCACACATCCTTATTAATTTTGAGAACCTTTCGGCATACTCTGGTCAAATTTTGAATAAACATTCGGAGGGATTGGCCGATTGACAATTCAACTTGTTAATTTTACTTCTCACACATCCTTGTTAATTTTGAGAACCTTTCGGCATACTCTGGTCAAATTTTGAATAAACATTCGGAGGGATTGGCCGATTGACAATACAACTTTCGGCTTCTGTCACCGAAGACCATTTTTTATTTAATTAATTTACTAAAACGACACCGCCGTGTATATATATATGTTCCCAAATGAAAAACGGAAGCATGACTGGAAGTCCAAAACCCAAACAAAAACCCGCCATCGTTCACAATTTTCTTCCATAAAAAACCTATAAAACAAACCCTAATTTGAAAACTTCCGTCCCCAAATTCCAATTTCCCCGCCAAGGGACGTCGAAGAATTTGAGGTAGCAACCCAAGAAACCCTTAATAAGATTCGATTTTTCGTTTTCTGTATAATACATTTTGAACAATCGCCGGTCCAAAATACAGGGAATGGAAGAACAAGGTGGATCTGAAGATAACGAGCCTGTGGATCTTTCCATTCACCCCTCTGGCATTGTTCCCACTATTCAGTAACTCTCTCTCTCTGTCTCTCTCACTTGTTGTGTGATTTTTCTAATTCTGGATTCTGGGTATTTTTGGGAAGGAGGGGACTGAACCTAGGACCGCGGGTGCAGGGTAAATGCTCTTAACCATTTGAATGTTATTGGTTTCTTTGGTTTATGCTAGGAATATCCGTTTGTGGGTTTATGGGGGTTACAGGGTTCTGGTTTCCTAAAGGGAAAGGTGGATTTAAAATTCTATTGTATACTGATTCGTTTATATATCTCTAGGATGTTGTTTTTGGGTTCTTGAAGGGATTGAAATTCTTTTGATTTTTCTGGTTGAAGTCGAATTTAGGGTAGAAATGAATTAGATGGCCGTCAATGAAAGATTTCATGTGATAGTGATCTCTGTTATTTATTTATTGCGGGCCAGTTCGGTAGTGAATCCACCAAGTTTGGTATTCATTAGTTCATGATATGCATTTTTTAATCTTGATTTCTTTTCTTTTTCTTTTATAGTGATTGAATTATTTACAAGCTGGAGTATTTTGTGCTTAATAAGTAGTTTAATAATCCTTCTGTTCTGGTTGTGTTTGTAGTAATATTGTATCTACGGCTTTTTTGGGTTGCAAGCTTGATCTCAAGCAAATTGTGTTGCAAGCTCGGAATGCAGAGTACAATCCCAAGGTATGCAAGAGTATGTATAATTAATTTCAGTAGTGTATTGACTGTTAACTGGTGCTAGGTCACTCTTCCGAAATATGTTATACTGGGTTCTTTAGGAAGTAGTGGTTGGATGTGATGCTAGTGTCGATTGACTGATACTACTGTCGGTTGACTGATACCTTAATTAAAGGCTGCCTACTTTAGCTGAGTTGAGAATTAAGTGATTCCAAGTATCTTATAAAATTGGTGGAATCTTGGTTGGGTTTCTCTCCCTCTTCACCTTCTGAAACAAACACATGGATCTATCTCAGTGTGACTTCTAACTGAATCCTAACTTCTTAGTTATTGAATGGTACTGCAGCGTTTTGCCGCGGTCATTATGAGAATAACGGAACCAAAAACTACAGCTTTGATATTTGCCTCTGGAAATATGGTGAGCATGCTTTCAAATCTCTTTGCATCCTGTTCGGTTCCACCTTTGGTCGTAATTTCTTTGTTCTTAAATCCATACTACCATGTGAGATCTGATAGAACGATTTATCTTACGTGATATGTTTTTGCTTATCATACTCCAGTTGATTGTGCTATTATCTGTTGACATGGCTATGGATCTAGTTTATACATGATCATGAATTCGCAGATGTGTTTGTAATTGTATGATTTGTATCCCTTCATACATGAGCATGGCAATTGTCATGCTAGTCTTAGTAATGCATTTTGGCCTTCTCTCACTATAGTTTATTGTCTTTGTCGTGAAGTAATGATAAATGTTTAACTCAGAATATCCCCCAAAAGGGACCATTGTTTGGTTGCTTATTTTGATTATGAAATCTAAATCGGTGTGTATGTTTAATACCAGTTCTGGTCGTCTGAATTGCATTTGTTTTTGTTCGAGATGTACAGTATCTTGAATCTTAAATTGACAAATAATGATGCTCAGATTAACATGAGATTTTGGAGATGGAGCGATCCTTTTATGAGTTTCATTTCAAATGGCGTGTGTATGTGTTAGACTTGGAATTGAATTAGTTGTTACGTTCTGAAATTATGTATACGTTATCTTCTTTTATTGGAAGCCATGGACAGTTGTGCATTGTTGCCATAAACTCCTTTTTTTGCACCCAGCACTTCTGCAACCAAAACTGGGTTTTAAAAATTTACTCACGTCAAAACCTTGGTTGACTACTGCATTACATTCTCATGACCATTTGAACATGATAAAGCCCCCTCCCTTTTCCCTCCTGCCTTGTTTGTAATGTATTTGAGTTATGCACGCATCATACCATTTTTTCCTTTGGTTAAGAGATTTAATCTCTCTGGTACTTCAGGTATGCACAGGTGCGAAAAGTGAAGAGCAGTCAAAACTGGCAGCAAGGAAGGTAAATGTTGCATGCTTACAGATGTTACCATGATAATGAAACATAGTGCTATATATTTGGGGCATTTTATGTCTTTATGTGTTTTTAGGCATTTTAAGGCAGGAGTAGAGTGACTATGGACTTTTACCCTTGTTTTGGAGTGGCTTAAAAATTTTGGTATCGACCTTAAGTACCCTGAGTCAGTGACTGAAATCATTTGGCCTTTGTTAATGGTCACAATCACGAGTGGGTATGGTTTTGTAGTCAATGATTACACAGTTATTAGTCAATGATTATCCTTTACATAATTATTGTTTTATGTAATTAGATTAGTGAATCTTAATTAGGTTGCAAGGGCATACTGTGGAACTTCTTTCATCTGACTTGAATATTTTTGGTTCCCAGTATGCTCGAATCATCCAAAAACTTGGGTTTTCTGTTAAGTTTCAGGTATATATATATATATGTCTCTCACTCTCTCTGCCTCTCGTTTAAGGCCATTTGGAATAAGTCCTTTATATTACACTTTTGATTATTTCCTTAATACATGTTTTTGTGAAATTCAGAGATTCGAGATTAGAAATATTGTTGCATCCTGTGACGTTAAATTCCCAATAAGACTTGAGGGCCTTGCATACTCCCATGGTGCCTTTTCAAGTGTAAGTTGGAACTACCTGTCCCATATTTGTTTGTAATTGACATGATTTTTAAGCTTTTTCTGTTTTTGTTTATGTTTTCATAATTTTTCTCCATTGAGATTGATTTAAGTTTCGTTCATGATCTGGTGTCCATGTTGTTCTACTCTTGGGATGATCATCTTATTGTGTGGTTGGCTATTTAGGTGTTTATATTTTATGATCAAGGACATGATATTATTACCTTTGCATTTTGAAATTTTGCTTTTAGATGCTCGTAATTAATGAGTTCAACGTCTTTTGTGTGGGCATTAGCATTCTAGGTGCATTTTGATATATATTGAATCGGTGACCCAATTCATCTATAATGTTGTTAAGCAAACACTCCTTGTCAACCAGAATGTATAAAATGTCATTTATACTCTTTTCATTCTTGATAAGTGTGATTATAAATATAAAAATGAAGGATAATAGTAACAATTCACAACAATGGGATAAAAACTAGACGAGAATCTGTGTGCTGTAAATTGTTGGTAGGTAAAAGTGCAACTGTGCAACTGTGCAACAAGGACATTCAAGGATGAGAAGAGAAATTTACAAAACGGCTTAAAAACTAATGGAATCTTACCAGTAGGCGTCTAGGAATCACTTTTAGAGATCTTAGGCATCACACATCCAGCAAATGCTTACTGGACATTTCTGCTAGTTACTTCATGTCCCGAAATTAAGGTTTACAAGCCTATTTATAAATCTCTACCAGCGACTACGAAATCTAATTCATGACTCCCAGACCAACACAAGGACTACTTTATATATACCCAATACATGAATCCTATCAGACCAAAAAAAAAAAAAAAAAAAACACATGAATCCTAGAAACAATGCTTATTTTGAGCCAACATTATGATAGGACAGTGTATGTGCCCTATACATGAATCATAGGGGCCAAACAGAATTTTGCAGTAAGAAATTTGCACTAAATGCATAGGTCTAACAAGCTGAAAAATTGAGCGTGTTTCGGGGTTACAGTATTGCTTGGGTATGGGAGCATTTTTGAACTTCTGTAGGTGAGATTCTTTGTTTGGTGAAGAAAAAGAAGATTCACAATAAGTCCTTTTCCTTTGTTTCTAATTGATGTTTGAAAATTTTGTACTGGCTGGTATGCTCCGTAGTCCACTTAGTGGGATAAGCTTTTGTTGTTGTTGTTGTTGCTGGTATGCTCCGTAGTTGCTATTTCTTGTGTTATGTTGGTGCAGTATGAGCCAGAAATTTTCCCAGGGCTGATATATCGCATGAAGATGGAGCAGAAGGAACCACAGGAGTCGGAGGTGCCAAAGAAGAAGAAGAATGTTGTTCTTCTTATATTTGTGTCTGGGAAAATTGTTATTACCGGTGCAAAGGTGATTTGCTGTTTTTATTGTGCACCTCCTCTTGTTTCGGTTCTCCTGCATTTGCAGATAGACGTTTGTTGTTAATGTTATGTTTAATTTGATGTCTTAGGTGAGAGAGGACACGTATAAGGCGTTTGAGAACATGTACCCTGTCCTTACAGAGTTCAGGAAGGTCCAGCAACAGTAATGGTGCGCCTTCTTTACCTTCCTCACTCACAAACACCAAAAATATATAAAATAAGTAAAAATTGTGTTGCTTGATGAAATCTTAACTTTTGGATGTTTCTATAGCACCGTATTGCTAATTGCTTCCTCATATTTTCTTTCTTTTCTCTTTTCGTTCATACTGCATATGTAAGCTGTTTCCAGTAGACATGTCTCGCAACGTAGCTCCGGTGCTGTTGGTTGGCAATGTCTGCTGCAACATTTTTGCTCATCTCTGGTCAGTTGCTGAAAGGGTTAATGGTTCGATTTGGACCGGTTTCACCTGAAATCAAACCAAACCAATATTCGGCAATTTTGCGGATTTGGCGGTTTTGGCGTACGCGTTTAATTCTTAAATTTTTTTGGCAACTTAGCACAATTATAGTCATTACAAAGTTATATGATCTTTTTTTTCACATTGTTCAAATTAATTGTAATGTGAAATGAAACATAATAGTTTTATACTCGCATGTTTTTGCAATTTTCCTCTTGCCAACTTCCAAGCATATGAAGTTTACATTGGATCAACCATTCTAATTTCTGATTCCCTAATAATAATACCATCATCATCTTTCGGTTTCTCCGATAAATAATCTTCGATCTGTGTTGAGAAGCATGACACCATGTTTCCCTAACATGGAAGCCTTGTTTTAAAAACAATCCGACGCTCAAGTTAGTAAGGTGTTCAAGAAGATTGCAGTAGAATTTGGATTGACGTGGTTGATTGAAAAGGTAAGAGTAACAGACATGGTAATTACTCATTTCAATGCGCACATGTTAATTACAAATATGATATTTACAGTGAGTGAAAGGTCCGACGGCAACAAATTCTCGTAGTTCTGATCGAAAGAAGTTGAAGGATGATATCTGAATTAGAAAAAGACTGATAAATAATGAATAAAAGGGTGTATGCATGCTTGATATTTCATTTTTAGGTATTTAATGACGAATTTTAATATAGCATTTTTTTTTTTTTTTGCTTTACATGCGTTAGTAAATGCATGAGAAATCAGGGAATTAGAATAATGTCAATACTGATGTTTAAGTAAACGTAGATAATTTTATGATCATCTTATGTAAGTAAATGTGTCATCGGTGTGCTTGAAATTGAAAAATCAACCGAGTAATGTGGGCAAATATTCAATGATTTCATGCAATGTGTTCTAAAGAGCATGCTGTTCATCGCATTGACTTGTTCAACCATGTGTTCCTGCTGCTGATATATTTTAAGAACTAGTTAAAATATTAACCAAAAACTACAATACAAAACGTCACCCTTACAGAGACTTCCCATTTCATGTCTTTGATGATGGACCATTCTAAACTCTGATGGCATCCATCATCATATATAAGAATCTATCACACACCATCTTTATGGACAACATTCACACTTGATCGGATACATGAGGTAATAAGAAAATAAGATCAAATAATACTAACAAGCGCATAATTTGTTAGACGAAAACTTGACCTAGCCGTAATATTTTACTCAGCATCAGTTTTGTCTTTCTGCATTGCATTTTATGCTTCAAATCAATACTTGAGGATAATTGAAGCCTTTTGGATAGGGAAGGGTTTGACCAAGAACAGGTACTCTAAACTTGTTTTATCTATTGACTGATTAGATGGCTTGTTCTTTGATTGAATATCAGAGCTTAGTATCTTTTGATCAGCAAACATTATTTCCTGGCGTCATGATTTATCTCTTATCTACTTGAGGACAAGTGTGAAGATGAATATAATAATCTAGCAAGATAATGAGATAAACTAACATGTGAATTGATGCTTAATTTCATGCAATGTTCAAAACTTCTAATACACTGTTCAGCACATTTGACCAGTTGAACATGTATTGTTGCTTCTGGTATATTTTAAGAATTAATTTAAAATATCAAGCAAGTAATGCAATACAAACATCACCAGAGAGACTTCCCGTTTCATCACTTTGATAAAGACCATCACGTTTACTTTCGATCATGCATGCATTCTGAACTTCCCTGGCCGTCGATCGTATTAAAATATGATCCCACACACAGTTGTTATGGACAGCAACACTTGATCAACATGAGGCAATAAGAAAATAAGATCAAATAATAACGACAAGCTCAGAATTTGTTAGGTGAAAAGTTGACCCAACTTAATGAAAACCTAATATTTTACTGAGCATCAGTTTTGTCTTCTGCATTTGTTCCTTCAAATCAATACTTGAGGATAACTTAAGCCTTTGGGATAGGGAAGGCCATGACCAAGAACATGTACTCTATACTTGTTTTACTTGTTGACTGATTAGATGGCCCTTTTCTTTGATTGGATACCAGAGATTAGTTTCTTTTGAGCAGCAAACATTATTTCCAGGCATCAAGAAGCAATTTTTTATCTAATTGAGGACAAGTATGAAGATGCATATAATACTCCTCCCTCCATATTGCCACAATTATCCGATTTGCAGCATGTGGGAATGCTTTTGTTGCCTATGTGACAAGATACTTAATTATATTAACTAGCGTGTGAATTAGGAGATAGATTATCAATCTGCATGGATATAGCTGTGCTTAAAATATGATTTGGCGTATCTTTTTTTTTTTTTTTTTTTTTTTTTTTCTGTCAACTAATAGGATTATGAAATTTGGCTCTAAACCACCATGTCTTAATTAGTTCACGATAATTAATCATGATGCATGAAGAACATATAATTTCGCAATTACGTTGCAATGCTTATTGCTGTGCTGTTTGGACTGCTAGACTTCAAACCTAATTAGGTCATGAACCACGATGAACATGTAATAGGTTTTTGTCATGGATTATTGTATTCATCACACGGTTCAAATACAAAACTTCAAAAAATCAATTGGGAAATAGAGATCTTCAATAAATTAAAGTTCCATGCTTTAATTTAATGTATAATTAATTAAACACAATTTTGCAACGATATCTGAGGCCGTTTGCAAAGCATATACGTACCCTGTCAAGCATGCAGTACAAAATATACGTCAACATCTTGGTGGATTTTCTTAAACTTAATTAGTCCATGAAGAAGATAACGAGAGGGGTTACAAAACTAATGAATGTATATCATGTTATCGAGAGATTAATTCATACAATAATGATCCGAATACGAAGATCCCTTTTTTTGTGGCCTCCAAAGCAGGAAAAATCCATGACAGTCATCAACAAGTACGTACTACGTAGATCAATGACAAGGCAAAGAAAAACGAGTATGCATTACGTGTTCGAATACCGCCAACATTTTGTTGGTAGAGAGTCTAGAGACCTTCATGCGTCGAACATCTTCCAAGTAGAGCATAAGAAATATGATCTCTAAAGATATGTTCTCATAATATCCAATCAATGTTTCTAATGCATGTATGTTATGGAAATAATTTCAGCATACTCATTTCATCTTCCTGCATACTGTTGTTTATTTTTGTCTTCCTAAATTTTTCATTGGTTTATTCGATTCAAATGTTATAAATAAACACATGTGTGCACATTATAAGAAAATGATTTGCAGAAATCACCTCCCTAGCTATGTTATCTGATATAATCTCACCAAGTGGAGCCTAAGAATGTTAATCCAAATCTACAGTTTCCCTATCCATTGGGCTTGTACTATGTTGAATTATAGTTATAACTTCAATGTTTTGGGCAGATTACAAAATCAATGTTATTCAGGGTTGTTTAAGGTGAAAGATAAGAATCTGGGAAGTTGGAGGAGATTCTAATTAAGACTGCAAACAATATAATGATACAAGCAATCTGATTACATAATCACATTTAAGTAATAATTAATCAATTAATTAACATGCGTATTACCCTATCTGCAGAATGTAGTTGTTCTGGATTTGTTTAAACAAATGGATTCAAGTTTTCAGCAGAATATCATTATGCAGAAACGGCGGGTCCTTATATACTAATTACAAAGATTATAGTATTACAATTTACTTGATTCCTGTTAGCATATAAGATACCATTTGGCAATTGTAAATTTGCACGAAGTTGCGCCCAAACTCTTTCTTTCAGCAATGTCTAATTAAACAAACATTATCTAGCTAGTTATGATCAACTTTGACCTCCTCCAAATACTTAAGAAATGTATCTGTAGCAATAGCTACCATTTTCAAATTTTCCTCACCTTTCTAATGAATAGCTAATTGTGTGCCAAAACATTATGTTCTCAACATGACACAAGGGTAAGTGGCTCTTTACCACAGTGGTAGGAAGAGATTAAGCTCTTGCATGACGGCGTGAATTCAAATCTCATCGGTGGCTAACCTAATATCTAATATAATAAAATATATTGTTTGACAACAACCAAAAAATGACATGAGGAACAATTAATGGCATGATTCCACGTAGTCCTAATCATCAAGTACTTCTCTCTTAAGGGGCTTGTAGCTCATTTTGTTTAGAGCATGCTCTCTTCAACCTGAGGTCGCAAGCTCAAATCATTTTCCACCAGTATGCTTATTGTTGAAATATCCCACATCAGGAAGAGAAAGAGAAGAAAAAAAAAGGTTTAAATACCCTAACTCTACCCCAACTATACCAAGGCATTTTGTGATAAAGGTCCACACGTGTTGGACTGTGTAATGATAATTGACAAGTTGGGGACAATATTAATGTTGTTGGAAGTGTCTCTCTGATAATTTGACACATATATAATTAAAATCAAGCATTTCTCTCTTATTCTTTTACAAGAGAGAAAGACTTTTCCATATCACATTCAACATATTATGAATATTGCAGGCCTTAGACCATTTCCAACTCATGGGATAAAGCTTAAAATATAAGCTTTAAAACGCTCCTAAACCAACTCCAATCATGGGCTAAAATAAGTCGAGAAAATATATGTCTGGGCTAGATTCTTTCCAGGATTTAAGCCTGATTTAAATTATTATGGACTCACGAAACTGTCATATTTCAAACTTTTTTTTTTTTTTTTTTTTTTTTTTTTTACTTATAATCTAACAGCTATGATCAAATGAGATCAAATCTAATAGTAAAAAAAAAAAAATTTGACGGCCAAAAATTAAATCTAACGTCTAAGCATTCCTGTTGGTTATAACCGACAAGATTCTCAGTATTTCTGGCCAGCCTCGGGCTGGCTGCTTGCAGCCACCCCTCCAGCCCTCTAGCCCTCTAGCCCTCTCCGATTCCGTGGGGCCCTTTCAGATTCCAGAGCCCTTTGGCCTAGCCCTCAGTTGGAGACAATTTTTGGGCTATTTTCGGCCCTCTGGCCCTTTGGACCCTTCGGTTGGAGATGGCCTGGCTCGTTTTAGCCCTCTGGCCCTCCAAGATATTAATATTTTAATGAACAGTACATGACCATATCTGCCTCCGTCTCCAACCGAGGGCCAAAGGACCAAACATAATTTATTATTTAAATTTAAAAACTACAACAACTTAAATTCAAATCCAACAACATAAATTTAAAAACTACAACGATAACTAGCCCAAAAAACCAAAAACAATTAGAATTTAAATTTAATGAATGGTTTAGGTATTTATAAGAAAAAAAAAATTAGAATTTTTAAGAATTAAAAAAAAAAAAAAAAAGTTGTCCCAAAAAAAAAATTGAATACAACGGCTAGCTGACTAGCCGTTGCATTCAAAATTTTTATTTAAACAATCATGTCGGTTGGTTATAACCGACAGGAATACATTTAATTTTTAATATAAATATATTCCTGTCGGTTATAACTGACAGGAATGCTATATTTTTTGGCCAGCCCTCTAGCCCTCTCCGATTCCGTGATGCCCTCTCATATTCCACAACCCTCTGGCCTAACCCTCGATTGGAGATGGTTTTTGAGCTATTTTCGGCCTCTGGCCCTCTGGACCCTTCGGTTGGAAATGGTCTTACTCCAAAATCACCACCTAAACCAATAGGACCAGAATTATTATAATATTAATATTAGGAAGTTTAATCATGAAGATTACGTGCAAGTTGCTTGATTGTATGTGCTTGTTTTTTCTTTAGGGGAAACATATGGTGACCGACCAATACGTAATTTGCTTTATACTTTTAATAAAACAAATTTTCTTGAGAACTGTTAATACAGTTAGTCTAAGATAATTTTGTAACGTAGTTATATTTATGCATAACATCTTACCTTGACAATGAAATATGACGTTCAATGTCATCTTATGTTATTAACAATACCTGTGTTTTAAAAAATACCGTAAATTTTTATCTGTTAATATTAGTAATACTCAAACAATCAAACCTATAGAAAAAATACATTTTACTTATCAACAATCGTTAAAGTTAATAGTCAAGTTCAATACTAAAGTTTGGTCAAAAAAAAAAAAAAAAAAAAAAAAAAGGGTTCAATACTAAAGTTAGGAGCAAGAGCTCTCATTCTTCCTCAAAACATTATTTAAGTGTTTTTTTTTCCTTTTAATTTTTTGCGATGAAAGTGAGTTTTAAGGGAAATCAATTCAATAAAGCTCTTATAAATGAGGGAGCATTTTTGCTCATCACTATTTAGTGTGGTGTATGTTTATCATCTTATTTATCATTATTATATGAGTTTGAATTTTGAGATTCGTTTAGTGGATAGACACAAATTTCAAAATTCAAACTCATCTAACAATGATAAATAAGATGGTGAGCAAAAATGCACTATATAAAGGAAAGGGATCCTCTCCGGATCCCTTCCACTAAGTCCACCCATTCAAGCCATTGAAATTTGATCCAATGACTAAAATTATTATAACTTTTAATGGGACCCCTGTTTGTAGCCGTTTGATTAAATTTCAATTGTCTAAATGGGTGGACTTGGTGGAAGAGATCTAGAGATGATCCATTTCCCTCTATGAATGATAAGAGCTAGCTAGGTGTCACTGTATGGAAGGATGACCAGGACTCTGCGTCATCAAATTGGACTAATGCCCTTGGTCACATTGAGGGCTTTTAAACACACAATAAGTCATCAAAGAATTTATTAATTAAGATTATATTTCTTATAATGACGGATAATTACGTTGAAATGACAGGAATCATTATCAATCTTATTTTCTTAATTAAAATACAAGGGATTCGTGCAACATATAAGTCAGCCACCCCAAGAAGCAGCCAAGAGAGCAAGGAGAATTGAGTTGGGAACCTTTTGTTGAATTATGTGTGCTGTGTGTAGAAAGTTGGTGAGAGCGATTGGTATTTGTTTATGAAGATAAGATAGTGATTAATAATTCTTCATAATAATTCTCTATTTTAATAACCATCTGATTTTTCTACTATTTTATGCTTAATTTGTCATTAAGTTGTCACCCACCGATATATAAATGATGGATTAAGACTTCATTAGCAAATCAAACCCAAAGAGAAAAGTCTTCAAACCCTCTAAAAATATTCGTCAAAAAAGAAAAAGATGATGCAATCTGAGATGAACTTTCAGACCTTGTGGCCATATCTGAATGTAACAAATTCACCATTCGATACAAATGAATACACTGAGCAGATGGGGAGCTCTGAATTTTCTTCGAATTTCATGGCATCGGACGAGTTTTCAGAAACTACTTCGTTTCCATTTTCAACCATGTTTTCTGGTGAATTTGAACAACCTGCAGATTGTGATAATCTCCTGCAAGTCACATCGATGGCAGAAGAGGAATTTCCCATGGAGTTGGGAGGATTCGAGACAAATTATTTGATCGGTGAGATAGAAAATATGTATGCCTCGTTTGTGACATCTGAGGCATCCTCCAAGGATGGGTCCTCCGTCCAACAATCACTAATCCTGCCGAGAGACAAGATGGAAATCGACAACAAAGTGAGTATTCTCCATCTGGTCAAGGCGTTCGGTGAGGCCATGGAGATGGGGCAGAGGGAGTTGGAGGTGGTGATCATGAGATGCCTTGCGGAGAAAGTAAACCCACTTGGTCAATCTCTTGAGCGCCTTGCATTCAACTTGTGCCAAGAAGTTGTTGATCATCAGCAGGGAGACCATTTGAAGCAAGAATGTAGCAAGAATTTTGAGGTTGCATTCAACTTGTTCTACCAAATATTCCCTTTTGGGAGATTTGCTCACTATGCAGCAAACACCGCAATCCTTGAAGCTGTCCCCGAGGATGTGGAGATGGTTCATGTAGTTGAATTCGATATGGGGGAAGGGGTTCAATTGTCCCAGCTGATTGAGGCTTTGGCAAAGAGAAACAAAACACTTAAAGTGACAGCAATTAAATGGGATGCGGAAGAGAGTGATGAGGTTGCTCCTCCACAGTGGAGATTTGAGGAGACAAAAAGGCAACTCCAGCATCACGCAAGGTCTTTCGGGCTAAACTTGAAGGTGGAGGAGATCGCGATTGAGGATTTGGTGAGCAAAATCAAAAAGGCGAACAAGAGAGGTGGAATGGGAGAATTTCTAGCCTTCAACTCTATGGTGGGGCTTCCTCGTATGAGGAGGAGAAGAAGCAGAGGACTTCTCATGGAATTCCTAAGGCTAGCTAAGGATTTGTTAGGCAATTCGGCAAGAGGTATCATAACTTTTGGTGACGGAGATGCTTGCGCGAAATGGGAAAATGACTCGAGTTTCAGCTCCTTCTTTGACGCGAATGTTGTGCACTACAAAGCCTTGTTAGAGTCTTTGGAATCGAGCTTCCTGATCCATCTAGGAGAGGTAAGGATGGTGATGGAGTTGATGTTTGTGGCGCCATATGTGTCTTCTCAGGCTTGGTTCGAGAAGTGGAACGAATCGAGAGAAGGCGGAAATCTTCATCCCTGGTTCGGGCTGGAGGGTAGGAGAGTGAGCAGGGAAATGTTAATGGAGGCCAAAGAAATTGTGGGAGCAGACAGCTCGTATGGAGTGAGAGATGGAGGAGAGAACGGGAATGAGATGGCTTTGGAATGGAATTCAATTCCTTTGATTAGAGTTGAAACCTGGACAAACCGAAGCTAGCTAGAAATGGATTTTTTTTTTTTACTCTCTTTTCAAATTTTATTACAGCAATTGTGTAGACTGCTGGAGATTTACCATAATATGCTTTTGTATAGATTCATTACATTTTATGTTGTAAAAAAAAAATCAACTAACTTGGTGGATTATTTCGTATATAAATTTCACTCTATGAAAATCACAAAATTCACTCTATGAACATAGTATCAATTATTATAAAGTAAGTTACATTTTAAGGGATGACGTGAGAAATTCAGGGTCTATATTTTGCTGACATGGCAAACAATTGTGCTAATTGATTAAAAATAAATTTTAAAAAAATATTATGCCAATATATTAAATAAAAAGAGTGGGCCCCGGTCAATTCACTGTTGAACATGTGGCCGAATTGCAGTGGGCCTTTATATTTCCCAACAGCCCAATTAAATAGGCCCTTATTTGCAAGCCCAGAAGCCCATTTAAATGGCCTTTTTTTCTTGGCCCATGTGAAAGCCACGGGGTGGCGTTTAGGGTTTTTAATTGGCAGCAGCAGCTGCCTTTTGTTGTATTAGAAAATAGAGAGCAGCAGAGGAAAAGAAAAAGGGTGCCGCATCCCCACCTTTTGGAGAGAAGAAGAAAGTGCTCCTCTTTGGTTAGCAATTATCCATCAAAGTAGTTGTAATAGCTTTGAGCTATGTATAGAGAGGAAATTATTCATTATAATTCCTTCTCTATTTGTTTTTTGGGTGTGTGAGAGCTATTAGGTGTATTGAGGTTTTGGTTGTGAGATTGCAACACTTTGTAAACTCTCATTTGGTTGATAGTAGCTCCTACTACTCCGAGGATGTACTTCAGTTACACTGACTGTTGAGGAACCTCGTTAAAATCTTGGTGTCTTTTATATTTTGTTCTTGCATTTCATTTGATATATTTCCTGTGGGTTAGTTTGAGTTGGTTTCATTTGGTTTGGTGCTATCCTAGCACAACAATTGGTATCAGAGCACTGGTTGCTCTTGGGTAACGTCTAGTTGCTAAAGATGTCAGACGGGCAAGATGAGAATCCTTTTGGAAGCAACTCTGGATTTGCAAGAACTATGGTCCAAAATGCAAAGTTCGAAGTGGAAAAATTTGATGGCACAAACAACTTCGGGATGTGGCAATGTGAGGTCAAGGATGTGTTGGCTCAACAAGATCTACTTGCAGCTTTGGGAGCTAAGCCGGAAGCTATGTTGAAGTCGGAATGGGAGAAATTAAATATGTGGGCTTGCTCCACAATTTGGTTGTGCCTTGCGAAAACTTAGAAATATTTTGTGATGCGAGAGACATTGGCAAATGTATTGTGGCAAAAATTAAAAGACAAGTACATGACGAAGAGTGCAGAGAATCGGCTACACTTGAAGAAAAAGCTTTACCGCTTCCAATATAAAGAAGGTAAAAAAATGATTAGACACCTTGATGCTTCTAATAAGTTGATTGCCGATTTGATGAATTTAGATGAGGATATTAAGGATGAAGATAAGGCCTTAATATTGTTGAATCCTTTGCCGGACTCTTATGAGCATTTGGTTACCACTATTATGCATGGTAAAGAAACTGTGAAATTTGAAGATGTGTCGAATGCCTTGATGAATTATGAAATGAGGCATAGAGATAAAAATCATGATAGTACCTCTGAGGCTTTGTTTGTTAGAGGTAGATCATCAGAGAGGAGATCTTTCTCTAGTAAGAAAAAATCACTTTCTCGACCTAGAGGAACTTCTAAAGGTAGAAAAAGTTTGGAAAGGGATGAATGTGCTTTTTGTCATAATAAAGGCCAATGGAAGAAAGATTGTCCTAGGTTGAAGGCCAAAGGCAAAGTGAGTTCTGAAGATAATGTTGCTGAGCTTGAAAATGTTTTTTCTGATTTTGCTTTAACCGCTTCCACATCATTTGATTGTGCTACTAAGTGGGTATTAGATACAGGTTGTACTCATCATATGACTCCTCACAAGCATTGGTTTTCAAGCTTGAAAGAGTTTGATGGTGGTGTTGTTTTCATGGGAGATAACAATTCTTGTACAACAAAAGGGATTGGTACAGTTCGTTTGAAGTTTCATGATGGTATGGTTCAAGAGTTGATAGGTGTTCGGTATGTACCAAATTTGAAGAAAAATCTTATTTCTTTGGGCACTTTAGAATCCAAGGGCTTCAGGCTTCATTCAGATGGGCATAGATTGAAAGTTACTTATGGTGCACTTGGTGTGATGAAAGCTCCTCGATGTGGTCATTTGTATCTATTGCAAGGAAGCACCGTGACAGATGAAGCGTCTGTAGTCTCAGAAAATATGGGTACATCTGATTCAGATACTACTAGACTATGACATATGAGATTAGGCCATGCCGGTGAGAGAGCTCTACAAGGGCTTGTGAAACAATGCCTTCTAAAAGGTGCCATAACTTGTAAGCTTGATTTCTGCGAGCATTGTGTCTTGGGGAAGCAAACTAGAGTGAAGTTTGGTACTGCAGTACATCAGACGAAGGGCATTCTTAATTATGTGCATTCGGATATTTAGGGTCCTACAAAGACTCCCTCTTTAAGCAGTAGACATTGGTTCGTGACCTTTGTTGATGATTATTCAAGAAGGTCTTGGGTCTACACTATAAAGCATAAGAGTAAGGTGTTGAGCATTTTCTTGAGTTGAAAGAAAATGGTTAAGAACCATACTGGGAGAAAGATTAAGATTTTGAGATCAGATAATGGTGGTGAATACACATCTGACCCTTTCCTTAAAGTTTGCAAAAAGGAAGGGATTGTGAGGCATTTCAGTGTCCGGGGAACTCCACAACAAAATGGAGTTGCATAAAGATTGAATCGAACCTTGCTTGAGAATGTTAGATGTATGTTGTCTCAGTCGGGTTTGAGCAAGTCATTTTGGGCAGAGGCTGCATGTCACATCATCAACCGGTTACCTTCAGCTGCTATTCAGGGCAAGACACTAATGGAGGTATGGACTGGAAAACCTTCTTCTGTTATGACTATATCCGTATTTTTGGTTCACCTGCTTATTCTCATGTGACTGAAAATAAACTTGATCCTAGAGCCAAAAATGCTATATTTCTTGGTTTTAGTAGTGGTGTCAAAGGTTACAGATTATGGTGCCTAGAGATGATGAAACTTGTAGTCAGTAGAGATGTGACATTTAATAAAGAAAGTATGTTCAAAGACTCTGAGAAAAATGTGAAAGATGTCCAACAGGTGAAGCTTGAGAAAATTGCCTCTAGTACTTTAAATCCTATGTCCACTAATGTCGAAGCCACTACAAGTAAAGAAGTAGGAGACCATGAAGATGTTGAAGAAGTTGAAGTTGAAGACTCTTTTCAAGATGAAGACCAAGTTTCACCTCAAGAGTTTATTGCCAAGAATAGAGGAAAGAGAAATACTACCAAGCCAACTCGGTCTAGTGATTATGTTTCCTTTACTCTTCCTATTATCACTGATGAGATTCCATCCAATTTTGAGGAAGCTATTGAGAGTGAAGAAAAGGAGAAATGGTGCAATGCCATGGGTGATGAGATGAATTCTCTCTTGAAGAACAAGACTTGGGAGTTAGCTAAATTGCCTAAGGGTAAGAAAGCTATCGGTTGCAAATGGGTGTATGCCAAGAAAGAAGGTGTTGATAAGAAAAGCAATGTGAGATTCAAAGCAAGATTATTTGCTAAAGGGTATGCACAGAATGAGGCATTGACTACAATGAAATCTTTTCTCTGGTTGTGAAGCACTTCTCAATTCGTATTATGTTAGCTCTTGTTGCACAATATAATCTTGAGCTTGTGCACCTCGATGTGAAGACGGCTTTCCTACATGGTGATTTGAATGAAGAGATCTATATATGTCAACCGGATGGGTATAAGGTAAAAGGGAAAGAGAATTTGTTTTTCAAGTTGAAGAAATCACTTTATGGCTTGAAGCAATCTCCAAGACAATGGTATTTGAGGTTTGATAAATTTATGAGAGGCCAAAATTATTCTAGAAGTCAATATGATCATTGTGTGTACTTCAAGAAGTTGCAAGATGGGTCTTTCGTTTATTTGTTGATATATGTTGATTGCCTCAAAGAATGTCGAAGAGATTGAGAAATTGAAGAAGCAAAATAAAGAACGAGTTCGAGATGAAGGATCTTGGTGAAGTGAAGAAAATCCCTGGCTTGGAGATCATTAGAGATAGAGAGAAAGGTTTGGTATGATTGAATCAAAGACAATACCTTGAGAAATTGATTTGGAAGTTTAGAGTTCATGATTCAACCAAACCGGTTGGTACCCCTTTGGCTCCTCATTTTAAATTGAGTTATCTACAATGTCCTAAAATTGATAAGGAGAAACTGCAAATGAAAAATATACCATATGCAAATTTGGTTGGTAGTTTGATGTACGCAATGGTATGCTCTAGATCAGATATTGCTCATGCAGTTGGTATGGTGAGTCGATATATGCATAATCTTGGTAAAGAGCATTGGCATGCAGCTAAGTGGATATTGAGGTATCTCCTTAGTACTTGAGATGTTGGTTTATGCTTTGAGAGGGATGGCTCTGGTATTGGTCACTTTGCAATTGGTTATGTTGATTCAGATTATGCAGGTGATTACTATGGCTAACGGGCCAGTTTGTTGGAGGTCCATTTTGCAGTCGTCTGTTGCCTTGTCTACTACAGAAGTTGAATATATGGTTGTTACCGAAGCTATAAAGGAGGCCATTTGGATACATGGACTGATTAGAGATTTAGGGGTTGATCAGAAATAGGTGGAGGTGCATTGTGATAGTCAGAGTGCCATTTATTTGGCTAAGTACCAGGTTCATCATGAGAGGACCAAGCACATAGATGTGCGTTATCACTTTGTTCGTGAAGTTGTTGGTGAAGGGGATATCATTCTCTAGAAGATTCTAACTAAAGACAACCCTGTAGATATGTTGACTAAGGTTCTGCTTATATAAAGAAGGAGTTGAGCAATAGGAGTTTTGGAGCATTTGGCTCGGCATGAGTTGTTTCTCTTGCTAGTATTTGGGAGTGGTTTTATTTTGATTCTTGTTTATGTTGGTTGGCTCGTCATAGAGCTTTCAGAATTTGACCAAGGTGGAGATTGTTGAATATGTGGCCAAATTTCAGTGGGCCTTTATGTTTCCCAGCAGCCCAATTGAATGGGCCTTTATTTGCAAGCCCAGCAGCCCATTTAAATGGCCTTTTTTCTTGGCCCATGTGAAAGCCACATGGTGGCGTTTAGGGTTTTTAATTGGCAGCAGCAGCTGCCTGTTGTTGTGGTAGAAAATAGAGAGCAGCAGAGGAAAAGAAAAAGGGTGCCGCAGCCCCACCTTTTGGAGAGAAGAAGAAAGTGCTCCTCTTTGGTTAGCAATCATCCATCAAAGTAGTTGTAATAGCTTTGAGCTATGTATAGAGAGGAAATTATTCATTATATTTCCTTCTCTATTTGTTTCTTTGGTGTGTGTGAGCTATTGGGTGTATTGGAGTTTTGGGTTGTGAGATTGCCAACACTTTGTAAACTCTCATTTGGTTGATAGTGGATTATTGTGTGAGCTCCTACTGCTCCGAGGACGTACTTCAGTTACACTGACTGTTGAGAAATCTTGTTAAAATCTTGGTGTCTTTACCGAATTGAACCTAGATCGAGATCACCTTTGGTGACGGCTTTGCCTATTGGCAACGACTTCTGGGACATCACCATTAACATTTAGGCGATTAACATCCTCACAACCTTAATCTTGGAAAGCTTGTTCGACCGCTTCCCTGGTGGTCTGGTGATGCAAAGAACGACGAGGTCTGCCTTGAGATAATGAGGTTATAACCGAGGTGCGTCAATTGTTGGTTGAAAAATATTTCCATACCCACTCTTAGGCTTTGGTTAAGTCTTGTGCTTTTGAGAATTTATGGAATGGAGCTCTCTTCGGGGTAGGCCCTACTATAAGAAAAAAAATTTCCATTGTCAAAAAGGTATTTAGACAACTTTTTAAATTAATTATTAAACCCGCATTAGCACATAAATAAGTTTTTTTACATAATTGTGACGGAAAGATCATATTGCTTTGTGACACTTATTTTCAAGGACTACATTGATTGATTTTCAATTTCAAGGACCGCATTGATGGTGTGAGTCAATTTCAAGGACCATTTATGATACAAATCTATAAATCTTGTGGGACCCATTTATGTGTCATATCAGCACTTAACGGAATTTTTAACAAAATTGTGACTAAATGATCACATTGATTTGTGACACCTATTTTCAAGGACTACATTGATTGATTTTTAATTTCAGAGACCATCTTGATGATAAGGATCAATTTCAATGATCATTTGTGATAAAAACTCTTTATTTTTTTATCTAACTATTTGAGGACAAGTGTGAAGATGAATATAATAATCTAGTTTCTATTCCCATATAATGTGACAAGATAATTACAATAACTAACATGTGAATTTGATGCTTAATTATTTGGCTTATATATTTTTGTTTCGGCGGTCAACTGATAGGATTATAGAGGTCGGCTATAAACTACTTGTCTTAATTTGGTCATGAACCATGAACATGCTTCATGCACTGCTTTGGACTGCTAGACTTAATGCCCAATTAGGAATGTATTGCAGCATCATAATCTTCTTAAAATTCATGGGGAATGTTTGGAGATATTTTCGCCGATGAAGGACACACCAGTATTATTTATTAATGATTTTTAATATTCAAATATGGCTATGCTGTTACCAAAATCCATTAGAACATTTTTCTTAATATCCAGAAAAACATTAAAGAATAACCTTTCAGAAATAATGTAAGCAAACAGTCATTATTTTTAATTGGTTTTGTGAATTCAAAAACGATCATAAAACTTATTTTTGTGTCATTTTTGTTGAACCGTAAGATTTGTAAAATTTATGTAGGACATTTTAGAGATGTTTTAGAGAATACAAGTAAGACACATTAAATTGTGACAGGTTGATTATAAAAAAAAAATCTGTCATATAGGTAGATGAATACAATTAACCTATGATATAGTTGATTACAAAAATTAAAAATAAAATCTATAAATTGGATTTAAAGTAGGAGGAAGAACAAGAAATAACCAAAAAATAAATAAAAAGAAATAATCAAGGAGATAATTAGGAAGAAATTTAATTTTTATATTAAATCTTATCATTAAAGAGATAATTATTGATAATAAAGTAATTGAATTTAAGAAATTGAACTTATTTTAATAAACTGGACTATTCTTACTAGGCTCAAAAAATTAGATTAACATCAAGTTTTTCCTAGAAGGAACACTTTACATATCAAGAATTTGTTAAAGTTAATAGTCAAGTTAGGATAAAGAGTTCTTCTTAAAAAAAAATAAAAAAAAAAATAAAAAATGATTTTTTTTTTTTTTTTTTTTTGGGAATGGCAAAAATAGATAAAAGCGCTCCAATTCTACATCTTATTAATTAAACATTTGTGGGTTTTCAACTTTTTATTAAAACGCTTTGTATTTTGATTAAGGTGCTTCCATCTTTATCCAAGTCATTTTTTAATTTCCAACTCATCATTTTAAGTAAATTTTAAAGAAAAATAAGAGTTATTTATACTGAAACTGATCATGTAACATCCCACATCGTCTAGGGGAGATGATCATGTAAGCTTTATATGTATATTCTCATCTCTATCTAGTACAAGGCTTTTTGGGAGCTCATTGGCTTTGGGTTCTATAGGAACTCCGAAGTTAAGCGAGTTCACGCGAGAACAATCCCAGGATGGGTGACCCACTGGGAAGTTCTCGTGTGAGTTCTCATAAACAAACCGTGAGGGTATGGTCGGGGCTCAAGCGGACAATATCGTGCTACGGTGCAGTCGAGCCCGGAATGTGGCGGGGGCCCGGGCCGGGATGTGACAATTTAGTATCAGAGCCAATCCCTGGTTGGATGTGTGCCGACGAGGATGTCAGGCCCTTGAGGGGGGGGTCGTTGTAACATCCCACATCGTCCGGGATGTGGTGGGGGCCGGGGCCGAGATGTGACAATTTGGTATCAGAGCCAATCCCTGGTCTGATGTGTGTCGACGAGGACGTCGGGCCCCTGAGGGGGATGAATTGTAACATCCAACATCGCCCAGGGGAGAGCATCTTGTAAGCATTTTATGTATATTCTTATCTCTACCTAGCACGAGGGCTTTCGGGAGCTCACTGGCTTCGAGTTCCGTAGGAACTCCGAAGTGAAGCGAGTTTGCACGAGAGCAATCCCAGGAAAGTTGACCCACTGGGAAGTTCTCGTGTGAGTTCCCAGAAACAAAACCTTGAGGGCGTGGTCGGGGCCCAAAGCGGACAATATCGTGTTACGGTGGAGTCAGGATATGGTGGGGGCCTGGGCCAGGATGTGACAGATCAAATCTAAAATCCCTAAATTTTTGAAAAGAAAATCAGTTTGAAAATTTTGATTGAGTCATTATCCCAATAATTAATTGTTAAGAATTTGATATAATTAATTTTCAGTACAAAGTTTTAATATGAAAAATTCTCTCTTTGTTAAGGGTCATAACGTACCGCTAGATTGTACGTACCAAAGTTAAGTTAACACATTGTACCAATACCATGGTACATACTAAAACAAGAAAAACATAACGTACCAAAATTAGTAATATGTAATGTACTAAAATATTAATACGTACCAAAACAAAGATTATCTAATGTACCAAGTTATTGGTACGTTATATTTAATACATATGTGCATTCATATATCATGTCCATAATTGGTACGTTATGTTTAATAGGATGTTAGTTGTATTTTTAGACTTTTAATGATATTTTTTGAAAATTTTGATTGAGTCATTATCCAAATAATTAATTGTTAAGAATTTGATATAATTAATTTTCAATACAAAGTTTTAATATGACAAATTCTCTATTTGTTAAGGGTCATAACGTACCACTAGATTGTACGTACCAAAGTTAAGTTAACACATTGTATCAATACCATGGTACATACTAAAACAAGAAAAACATAACGTACCAAAATTAGTAATATGTAATGTACGAAAATATTAATACATACCAAAACTAAGATTATATAATGTACCAATTATGTACCAAGTTATTGGTTTGTTATGTTTAATACATATGTGCATTCATATATCATGTCCATAATTGGTTCATTTTGTTTAATAGGATATTAGTTGTATTTTTAGACTTTTAATGATATTTTTTGAAATTTTGATTGAGTCATTATCCCAATAATTAATTGCTAAGAATTTGATATAATTAATTTTCAGTACAAAGTTTTAATATGAAAAATTCTCTCTTTGTTAAGCGTCATAACGTACCACTAGATTGTACATACCAAAGTTAAGTTAACACATTGTACCAATATCATGGCACATACTAAAACAAGAAAAACATAACGTACCTAAATTAGTAGTATGTAATGTACCAAAATATTAATAAGGACCAAAACTAAGATTATATAATGTACCAATTATGTACCAAGTTATTGGTATGTTATGTTTAATACATATGTGCATTCATATATCATGTCCATAATTGGTACGTTATGTTTAATAGGATGTTAGTTGTATTTTTAGACTTTTAATGATATTTTTTGAAAATTTTGATTGAGTCATTATCCCAATAATTAATTGTTAAGAATTTGATATAAGTAATTTTCAGTACAAAGTTTTAACATGAAAAATTCTCTTTTTGTTAAGGATCATAACGTACCGCTAGATTGTACGTACTAAAGTTAAGTTAACACATTGTACCAATACCATGGTACATACTAAAACAAGAAAAACATAACGTACGAAAATTAGTAATATGTAATGTACCAAAATATTAATACGTACCAAAACTAAAATTATATAATGTACCAAGTTATTGGTACGTTATGATTAATACATATGTGCATTCATATATCATGTCCATAATTGGTACGTTATGTTTGTCAGTTGTACTTTTAGACTTTTAGTCATATTTTTTGAAAATTTTGATTGAGTCATTATCCCAATAATTAATTGTTAAGAATTTGATATAATTAATTTTCAGTACAAAGTTTTAATATGAAAAATTCCCTCTTTGTTAAGGATCATAACGTACCGCTAGATTGTACATACTAAAGTTAAGTTAACACATTGTACCAATACCATGGTACATACTAAAACAAGAAAAACATAACGTACCAAAATTAGTAATATGTAATGTGCCAAAATATTAATACGTACCAAAACTAAGATTATATAATGTACCAATTATGTACCAAGTTATTGGTACGTTATGTTTAATACATATGTGCATTCATATATCATGTCCATAATTGGTACGTTATGTTTGTTAGTTGTATTTTTAGACTTTTCATGATATTTTTTGAAAATTTTGATTGAGTCATTATCCCAATAATTAATTGTTAAGAATTTGATATAATTAATTTTCAGTACAAAGTTTTATTATGAAAAATTCTCTATTTGTTAAGGGTCATAACGTACCACTAGATTGTACGTACCAAAGTTAAGTTAACACATTGTACCAATACCATGGTATATACTAAAACAAGAAAAACATAACATACCAAAATTAGTAGTATGTAATGTACGAAAATATTAATACGTACCAAAACTAAGATTATATCATGTACCAATTATGTACCAAGTTATTGGTTTGTTATGTTTAATACATATGTGCATTCATATATCATGTCCATAATTGGTACATTATGTTTAATAGGATATTAGTTGTATTTTTAGACTTTTAATGATATTTTTTGAAATTTTGATTGAGTCATTATCCCAATAATTAATTGTTAAGAATTTGATATAATTAATTTTCAGTACAAAGTTTTAATATGAAAAATTCTCTCTTTGTTGAGGATCATAACATACGGCTAGATTGTACGTACCAAAGTTAAGTTAACACATTGTACCAATACCATGGTACATACTAAAACAAGAAAAACATAACGTACCAAAATTAGTAATATGTAATGTACTAAAATATTAATACGTATCAAAACTAAGATTATATCATGTACCAATTATGTACCAAGTTATTGGTTTGTTATGTTTAATACATATGTGCATTCATATATCATGTCCATAATTGGTACATTATGTTTAATAGGATATTAGTTGTATTTTTAGACTTTTAATGATATTTTTTGAAATTTTGATTGAGTCATTATCCCAATAATTAATTGTTAAGAATTTGATATAATTAATTTTCAGTACAAAGTTTTAATATGAAAAATTCTCTCTTTGTTAAGCGTCATAACGTACCACTAGATTGTACGTACCAAAGTTAAGTTAACACATTGTACCAATATCATGGTACATACTAAAACAAGAAAAACATAACGTACCTAAATTAGTAGTATGTAATGTACCAAAATATTAATAAGGACCAAAACTAAGATTATATAATGTACCAATTATGTACCAAGTTATTGGTATGTTATGTTTAATACATATGTGCATTCATATATCATGTCCATAATTGGTACGTTATGTTTAATAGGATATTAGTTGTATTTTTAGACTTTTAATGATATTTTTTGAAAATTTTGATTGAGTCATTATCCCAATAATTAATTGTTAAGAATTTGATATAATTAATTTTCAGTACAAAGTTTTAATATGAAAAATTCTCTCTTTGTTAAGGATCATAACGTACTGCTAGATTGTACGTACTAAAGTTAAGTTAACACATTGTACCAATACCATGGTACATACTAAAACAAGAAAAACATAACCTACAAAAATTAGTAATATGTAATGTACCAAAATATTAATACGTACCAAAACTAAGATTATATAATGTACTAAGTTATTGGTACGTTATGATTAATACATATGTGCATTCATATATCATGTCCATAATTGGTACGTTATGTTTGTCAGTTGTACTTTTAGACTTTTAGTGATATTTTTTGAAAATTTTGATTGAGTCATTATCCCAATAATTAATTGTTAAGAATTTGATATAATTAATTTTCAGTACAAAGTTTTAATATGAAAAATTGCCTCTTTGTTAAGGATCATAACGTACCGCTAGATTGTACATACTAAAGATAAGTTAACACATTGTACCAATACCATGGTACATACTAAAACAAGAAAAACATAACGTACCAAAATTAGTAATATGTAATGTGCCAAAATATTAATACGTACCAAAACTAAGATTATATAATGTACCAAGTTATTGGTACGTTATGATTAATACATATGTGCATTCATATATCATGTCCATAATTGGTACGTTATGTTTGTCAGTTGTACTTTTAGACTTTTAGTGATATTTTTTGAAAATTTTGATTGAGTCATTATCCCAATAATTAATTGTTAAGAATTTGATATAATTAATTTTCAGTACAAAGTTTTAATATGAAAAATTCCCTCTTTGTTAAGGATCATAACGTACCGCTAGATTGTACATACTAAAGTTAAGTTAACACATTGTACCAATACCATGGTACATACTAAAACAAGAAAAACATAACGTACCAAAATTAGTAATATGTAATGTGCCAAAATATTAATACGTACCAAAACTAAGATTATATAATGTACCAATTATGTACCAAGTTATTGGTACGTTATGTTTAATACATATGTGCATTCATATATCATGTCCATAATTGGTACGTTATGTTTGTTAGTTGTATTTTTAGACTTTTAATGATATTTTTTGAAAATTTTGATTGAGTCATTATCCCAATAATTAATTATTAAGAATTTGATATAATTAATTTTCAGTACAAAGTTTTATTATGAAAAATTCTCTATTTGTTAAGGGTCATAACGTACCACTAGATTGTACGTACCAAAGTTAAGTTAACGCATTGTACCAATACCATGGTATATACTAAAACAAGAAAAACATAACGTACCAAAATTAGTAGTATGTAATGTACGAAAATATTAATACGTACCAAAACTAAGATTATATCATGTACCAATTATGTACCAAGTTATTGGTTTGTTATGTTTAATACATATGTGCATTCATATATCATGTCCGTAATTGGTACATTATGTTTAATAGGATATTAGTTGTATTTTTAGACTTTTAATGATATTTTTTGAAATTTTGATTGAGTCATTATCCCAATAATTAATTGTTAAGAATTTGATATAATTAATTTTCAGTACAAAGTTTTAATATGAAAAATTCTCTCTTTGTTAAGCGTCATAACGTACCACTAGATTGTACATACCAAAGTTAAGTTAACACATTGTATCAATACCATGGTACATACTAAAACAAGAAAAACATAACGTACCAAAATTAGTAGTATGTAATGTACCAAAATATTAATAAGGACCAAGACTAAGATTATATAATGTACCAATTATGTACCAAGTTATTGGTATGTTATGTTTAATACATATGTGCATTCATATATCATGTCCATAATTGGTACGTTATGTTTAATAGGATGTTAGTTGTACTTTCAGACTTTTAATGATATTTTTTGAAAATTTTGATTGAGTCATTATCCCAATAATTAATTGTTAAGAATTTGATATAATTAATTTTCAGTACAAAGTTTTAATATGAAAAATTCTCTCTTTGTTAAGGATCATAACGTACCGCTAGATTGTACGTACTAAAGTTAAGTTAACACATTGTACCAATACCATGGTACATACTAAAACAAGAATAACATAACGTACGAAAATTAGTAATATGTAATGTACCAAAATATTAATCCGTACCAAAACTAAGATTATATAATGTACCAATTATGTACCAAGTTATTGGTACGTTATGTTTAATACATATGTGCATTCATATATCATGTCCATAATTGGTACGTTATGTTTGTTAGTTGTATTTTTAGAGTTTTAGTGATATTTTTTGAAAATTTTGATTGAGTCATTATCCCAATAATTAATTCTTAAGAATTTGATATAATTAATTTTCAGTACAAAGTTTTAATATGAAAAATTCTCTCTTTGTTAAGGATCATAACGTACCGCTAGATTGTACGTACTAAAGTTAAGTTAACACATTGTACCAATACCATGGTACATACTAAAACAAGAAAAACATAACGTACCAAAATTAGTAATATGTAATGTACAAAAATATTAATACGTACCAAAACTAAGATTATATCATGTACCAATGAGGTACCAAGTTATTGGTTTGTTATGTTTAATACATATGTGCATTCATATATCATGTCCATAATTGGTACATTATGTTCAATAGGATGTTAGTTGTAGTTTTAGACTTTCAATGATCTTTTTTGAAATTTTGATTGAGTCATTATCCCAATAATTAATTGTTAAGAATTTGATATAATTAATTTTCAGTACAAAGTTTTAATATGAAAAATTCTCTCTTTGTTAAGAATCATAACGTACCGCTAGATTGTACGTACTAAAGTTAAGTTAACACATTGTACCAATACCATGGTACATACTAAAACAAGAAAAACATAACGTACCAAAATTAGTAATATGTAATGTACCAAAATATTAATACGTACCAAAACTGAGATTATATAATGTACCAATTATGTACCAAGTTATTGGTACGTTATGTTTAATACATATGTGCATTCATATATCATGTCCATAATTGGTACGTTATGTTTGTTAGTTGTATTTTTAGACTTTTAATGATATTTTTTGAAAATTTTGATTGAGTTATTATCCCAATAATTAATTGTTAAGAATTTGATATAATTAGTTTTCAGTACAAAGTTTTATTAGGAAAAATTCTCTATTTGTTAAGGGTCATAACGTATCACTAGATTGTACGTACCAAAGTTAAGTTAACACATTGTACCAATACCATGGTACATACTAAAACAAGAAAAACATAACGTACCAAAATTAGTAATATGTAATTGTTGACCCTAAAAATTACAAAACCTACGTGGCGCGCAGGCCGAGTAACTAGTAAGCTAACTACGTCCTTCGGTTGAATGCGGGGCGTGCCAACTCGTCGGCCGAGCTCGGCCGAGGAGTAAAATTTGTTGATGTCGCTTTGAGCGCGTCGTTGACTTCTTTATCTTGCGATTGCGACCGAGGAAGGAACACTCTCGGTCTCTGAGTTCTACAGCCTGAAGACAAGGCTGCTAATTCTGCGGAGTTCAATAATCGTCGAAGCCCGATTCGGTCACCGTGATTATATTCGTGAGAGTATAAGCACGTCGAATCGAGACCAAGGTGTATGGGCACAGGTACTCGAACGTGATGTATGTCTTGATGGTAAACGTAGTTCGGCCGTCGGAATGCCGAACCCTGAAACCTACTTGCGAGTATCCAATCATAAAACCACTCGGCGTCCTGTGCGCCGAGCAATGCGATTCGTAACACCTAACTATGCCGAGAAAGCTTAGCAAGGTGACCTCTGCCAACAAAGGTTCGAAAACCTTTCTCGACCGAGACTTGGATAGATAATCGGTCGACCTCGACGCAGTGCTGTTTATCCAAACTGAAGGTGCTTCTCGGTCGGCTGATTCTGCGGCAGCAGTGCTGTTTATCCAAACTGAAGGTGCTCGCCGGGCGCTTCCACAGTGCTGTTTATCCAAACTGAAGGTGTGTCGGCAGGAAAAGAAAAGGAAAAATCTCAAGGTGTTTGAGAGGTTTTGCGCAGGGCAATTGTATGCTGATTGTGAAGGTCCTTTCTGTTTGCATGATTTCTTGTATTTATAGTGCCCTATTCCTTGAACCGACTCCGATTTGGATTGGGAGTCCTTGTCCCATTTTGCTTCTTCCTCGAACAAACCTACTCCTACTGGGATTCTGAATTTTCCTTCTTTTCGGGACTTCGTTCCTTGCTGGTCGAGAATCCTAGTTGCACCAGGACTTCCTCGACCTTTCTATTTATCTGGACTACTTATGATAGGATTTGGCCGACCCTGTTAGCTGGCCCGGGCCCTATTATTCGGCCCATAGCATTTATCATCTCCTTGGGCCGAGCACATCCTGCTGCTCGGCCCAGCAATAATATTTTGGGCCCAAACATTGCCCCCTCGCTTCTGAGGTCGCCGACCGTTAACTCTTGGTCGGGCCTCGACCTTGAAGAAGCGAAAACGTTTATTGCTTTTTGAACTTTACTTAATGACCGTTATTCCTGCGCATTTATGAGGCATGATTGCACTTTCCTCGTTGCCCCCAAAGCGTGGCCACGTGTCGATCCACCGCCGCTCTTAGGCCTTTCAATCGTGGGCCTCGAAACCGTGCACTAACTGGAACGTCTTATCCTCATTAATGCCTTAAAACTGGCGTCGCACGTAATCGTGCGTCCTGGATTTTCGACTTCTCGATCCCCTCTTCGCAGGTTCCCAAAATATCCGAAATGATTGAGCCTTTCCCGGTTAAATTTCCCCCCAATTTGAACCAATACTTTTCGAATCCCAGACGTTTGATATTCATCCTGAAAGGCCTATAAATACCCATATTTCTGCCATTCGCCTTTTACGCTTTCAGAAATTCTAAAATCTTAATTCCCTCATCCTTGTTCGTTCAAATCAAACCTTCCAGTTCTTCCTTCTGCAATACCTTCTTTTTCCAGAAACATCTCTTCTCCACAAATGGCCTCCTTCATTTCAAAGCTCTCTGATGAGATCAACAAGTGCAAGGATTTCATCGATCGGAACGCCGTCAAGACGCTACGATTTGAAGAAGACATGGCCACGACCCACCAAATTCTGGGTCCCCTCTTCAGGGACGCAGTGCCGTCGTCTGTCACTAACCTGCTCAAGGAGCAGTGCCTAGCACCCCTGCTTCAAGGGTTTGACTGGTCGAAATGGTGCTTGGCTCGGCCTCAAGGAGCGTGGCCCTCGACCACCACGGCCTGGGCCGCCTGGGTAGACCGAATGAAATCCTTCTTCGGCAAAGAGTGGAAAGCCCTTGGTATCTATGATGCCATCCTGCTCTCGTCCATGGAGATCACCATGGACAATGAGCTTCTTATGGCGGCCTTGACCCTATGGTGTTCGGCCACCAACACCATGGTCCTTCCATTCGGACCTCTCGGCCCTACAATCCTCGACATCTCGGCCATTCTTGGGACTCCACCATCCGGTCTCCCAATCGATGCCGCTCTTTCTGGATGCCCCTCCCTCCTCGACCTGAAGGCGCTTTTCGACGAGCGGGCTGTCAAAACGCTCAGCCGAGGCGGTCGGGAGCCTTCAAGAGAAGAAGTTCAAAAGCTTCATAAGAACTTCTTCAACTACAATACTCTGGTTCCCCATTTTGCCGGCCGAGGCGAGGAGAGTCTCAGGAAGGGAGAACATGAAGCCTTCCTCTTCTATTGGTACAACAAATTTATTTGTTGTACCAGGTCGAACAAGTGCTTGGTCGAGAATATGCCAGTGGCCCAGGCCCTGGCTAGTGGTCACTCTCTGGCACTTAGCCCGGCTATTCTTGCCAACATTTTTCATTGCTTGGCCGAGACGACCATCAACAAGATTGACCCGCACCAGAATGGGCCCCTCTGGGTTTTCCAACTCTGGCTGCAGGTCTATTTTTCCACTCTTCGGCCTGAGGTCCCCGCCTTCCAGCGCTCGGCCGCCCTCGGCCCCCAACTTGCCTCTCGACCGGCTCCTCCTCACCGGGCTGACGAGGTCCTCAAGCACTTTTTCAGTCTCGATGTTCTTTCGGACGACGAGTTCTTGGTGTGCCGGCGCCAGGAGTACCCTGCGTCAATCGGGCTCCCGACGGCAACTTGGGCCTCGGCCGAGGACGCGGGCCTTCGTCAGTCCTGGGGGTCAATCGTACTGGCTCGCGACCTTCCCCTTGGTTGCGACGCTCGCCGAGCCGGTTGAGAGGTCTACCAGCCCCACTTCGTCGCCCGACAGCTCGGCTACCTCCAAGGTTGCCCTGTACCCCTGATCGTCTCTCGTTCCCTCCTGAGCCGGGGACGTCTTTCTGGTTTTTCCGAGAGGGAGTGCCGGACGACGGAGCAGGAGTTTCAGGATCAGTGCAAGAAGTTCCGTCTTCGGCCAACCGTTCCGGAATCCTTGGGCACCGACACATTTGGGGACTGGTGGGACGAGTACGCTGGCGACTTCTTCGGCGCCTCGGCCGAAGACGTGGTGAGCAAAGTGTTTGGTGACCGGCCCAGACCAGTGCCCTCGACTCAACCTAAGGAGTCGGTCCAAGGTATATTGTTGACTAATTGCTTTGCCAGTTCAGAAAAACTCACTTGTCCTTGTTTACTAATTGCTTTGCTACTTCAGGGGGTCGTGGGTCGAAAACTGTCGAGGTGGTCACCGCGGTGACAAGGACGAAGAAGCTGGTGCCCAAGAAGGGGACCCTTGTCACCGAGCGGTCGGTCCCTGCCAAACGCCCCCACCAAGAGACCGAGCCGGCGGAAAAGGCCCATCGCCCTTCTAAACGCGTCAAGAAATTGGCGAAGAAGGGCGACCGGGAAATTCATGTCGTCCCCAGTGACACTATTGGGACGCCTGCTCCTGCCGGCTCTCCAACTGTGCCGGCTACCCCGGCATCTCCAACCCCGAATCCTCCAGCCGTTTCCCCGGCCGATCCAATCGTCGCACCCGCTCCAGCTTCGGAGCCGGTTGTGGTACCTGAAGTGGGGAAGTCGGCTGCGCCTGCCGAAGCACCCTTGTCTCCAACGGTCGTTTTGGAGGTATAATTCTGCTTCCACTTGCTTCTTTAGGTTTCTGGTCGTAATGCTAACTGTTTTCTCTTTTTGTTCAGGATGTCGAGAGCGAGAGTGACGAAGTCCCGCTGCAACGTCGCCGTCGACCAGTCAACTCTCCTCCCGTCCATCCTCCTCCTGTAGTCGAGGTGACCGCTCGACCACGTCCTACTGCGGCGGATCGTGGTAAGAGACCCATGGTCGATCCTGAGGCCACGGCCGAGTCACCGATCCACCCGCAGGACGAAGACCCTCCCATTCCTCCACAGGAAGTTTCTTCGGCCTTTGTAAGTCTCGCTTTTTGTTGTGTTGATTTTTTTGTTACATGTTTTTCTTAAAAACTATTAAATGTCAGGTGCCCGAACATTCATTTCACCGGCAGTTTTATGCGCCGAGGGGCGTTGTCTATATTTCCTGGCCGCCGTCGTGGCCATCAAATGTAGATAACCTCCATCAGCCGCGTGAATTGCGTAGCGGTCTAAGGCACTGGGCTCGGCCATTAAGCTCCCTGGGTTCGAGCAATGACCCAGAGGGCATGGCCGAAGTCTCTTCTCAGCAGGTCTAAAACAATCCCCTTTTTCTTTATGCACTATATCACGTCTTACTTTCCCTCACAGTATTCCTTTTATGTGCACAGCCATCGTGGGAAGTGGAGCTCGACGCTCTTCTTCAGAGCACGACCGGTGAGGTCGGCTCCTCTGCAGCTCCGGCCGAATCGGCGGGAGCCACGCCCGCCGAAGTCTTCGTGAAGCTGCACGAAGTCCTGTCTCTGACTGCTTCCCAAGTTCTCCGGTGCAAGGGCCTTGACTCTGTTGGAGAGTGTCTCAATGACCTCGCCAGCGGTGGTCACCTGAGCCCGGAGGGCATCTCTTTCCTAACCGACCTCCTAGAGCGGACTCGGCAACACTTTCTTATCTTTGAGCGTGCCCTACAGGCCGAGGACGATTTGAAGGTGGCCAAGGTTGCGCATGAGGCTGGCCGAGTAGAGATGGAGGCTTTCAAGGCAAAGAAAGCAAAGCTGACCGAGTTTGATCTCCAGATCTCTGACCTCCAGCGTCAGATTTCTGACCTTCAACGTCAAAGGTCGGCTGCTGCTTCCGAGCTTGAGAAGGATTTTGAGGCTAACAAGGCTCGGCTGACGGCCTTCGCTGCCGGCGCACGGCGTATCCAGCAACTACAGTGCAACAAGAAGACACGGCAGGCTGAGATAATTTTGAGCGAGGCGAAGTGGCTGGAGCTGAAAGCTGCCCTTGAGACTTACCTCCCCTCGACCCCTTAGGAGTTCACCATTGTATTTGTACTTCTTGTAATGATTTTTTGTTATCAATACAATGGTCGTTTTGCTATACAATGGTTGTCTTGCTCTCAATACAATGGTCTTACTCTTGCATTTCCCATGTAATTGGATAGTACTTCTTTAAAAACTTTCCATTAATCGGCAATTTGTGAACTGAACCCGTCCGATCTCTTAGATGATATGCCCCCTTGCCGAGGACTTTGTGAACGATGAATGACCCTTCCCAATTTGGCGACCACTTGCCAAATCTGGGGTCTTTAATTCCAACAGGCAACACAGTTTGCCAAACCAGTTCTCCCTCGCCGAACGTTTTTTGTCTTACACGCTGATTATATGCTCGCTCGGCAATTTTCTTTTGTGCTATCAACAAGTTACCCGCGTCGATTCGACTTTCTTCTAAGTCTTCTAACTCTTGTCGCATCGCTTGACTATATTCAATACTGCACAAATCATTCTGCTCAATTACTCGCAACGAGCTTATACTCAATTCGACTGGTAACATAGCGTCGTGTCCATAAGTCAACGCGTAGGGAGTGGTTCCCAGTGGCCGACCGGGGTGAAGTTCGGTATGCCCATAATGCTTCATTTAACTTCAAATGCCACAACCCCGGTTTCTCTTTTACCATTTTTTCAAGGATGCCGATCAACACTTTATTGCTTGCCTCGGCCTGCCCGTTTGCCTGTGGGTAATACGGCGTAGATTGCTCCAGTCGGATATTCAAACTTGCCGCGTATTCCCTAAACCTATCGGCCGTAAATATAGTACCATTATCAGTTATGATCGTTTCTGGCACGCCGAATCTGGTCACAATATTCTCCTCTACGAAGTTGCATACCTCTTTAGCAGTTAATTCGGCGTATGACCTTGCCTCGACCCACTTAGTCAAATAGTCAGTTGCTACCATTATCCACGCGTGTTTCGCTGCCCCTGATGATGACGTGATTTTGCCAATTATGTCCATTGCCCAACCCCTGAACGGCCAAGGTTTAGTGACCGAGTGTAGTAATTCGGCCGGGGCTCTCTGTACAGGTCCATGAATTTGGCATGGTACGCACCTCCGTGCATATTCGATGCAATCTTTTAATATATTGGGCCAAAAATAACCGTGTCGTCGGAGCAACCAACGCATCTTTCGTCCGGACTGATGTGCCCCACAAATTCCTTCATGTACCTCGGCCATTACTTGGGTGGCCTCTTGTGGGCCGAGGCACAATAGTAGTAACCCATCCTCGCCCTTGCGGTATAACTCATTTTGGTACGACACGTAATTCGTGGCGTGGACCTTCGTTCTTCGGTCATGTTTCCCATTGGGGTTATCGAGGTATCGTAACATCGTCCTTCTCCAATCATCTAGTTCTACTTCGACGGCACATATTTCCACGGGATCTCCTCGTTCTAGTAGGGATGGGAGAGACATTACCCTTGTGCGTATTACGTGTGCGCGCTGGAGAGTTTGCCGATTGATCAAGGCTGGGTACGAGCGCAGACTTGTGACTGCAATTCGGCCTAGCTTGCCCCCCATGAGTTGTGCTCCGGAGGCGATCTGGGCGAGTTCGTCGGCGTCTGTGTTGTGGATGCGTGAAATGTGTTCAAATGTGATCCGTTCGAACGACTCGGCCAGGTAGGTGGCGACCATGTGATAGGGCGCTAAAGTACAACTCATGCAACGAAACAGGCCGTTTATCTGGTTAATCACAAGTTCGGAATCACCGAGGACGAGAACGCGGGAGGCCCGTAGATCGTGTAAAACGTGGAGGCCGATAATGAGGGCTTCATATTCGGCCTGATTATTGGTGCAGCTGAAATCTAACTTGAGAGAAAAATACCATCGGCAGTGGTCAGGCGATTGAATTGCAATGCCCACACCCGCCGAGGTCGAAGTGCTGGAACCATCAAAATGCATAGTCCAATGACTATCGCGCGTGGTGATTAAACCGATATCGACGTTGTCTCCCTCAGAACCATAAGGGGAAGGGTGTTGGGCCAAGAAATCGGCGAGAACTTGCCCCTTGACGGCTTTTTGGGGTACATACTGAAGGCTGAACTCGGATAACGCGAGCGTCCATTTCCCGATTCGGCCTTTGACAATAGGCCGAGTGAGCATGTATCGAATTACGTCTGTTTGGGCAATGACCTGCGTTACTGATGGGAGCATGTAATGCCGAAGCTTGGATGCAGCAAAAAACAAAGCTAAGCACAGTTTTTCGACAGGGGAGTAATTGAGCTCTGGTGCATTCAGATTTCGGCTAAGATAAAAGATCGCTTGTTCACGCCCTCCATTGTTGTCTTGAGCGAGGAGACAACCAATGGATTCAGTAGCTGCCGAAATGTATAATTTAAGGGGTTTGTTGCGACATGGTGGAACGAGCACGGGTGGGGTTGAAAGGGCCACCTTGATTTGCGTAAATGCCATTTGATGCTCTTCGCGCCATTCAAATTTGTCGGTATCCTTAAGTTTTAAGAGCGTAGAGAATGCCTTCATCTTACCCGCCGAATTGGCGATGAAGCGACGGAGGAAATTTATCTGCCCGAGTAACGATTGGAGCTGCTTCTTTGTCGTCGGTGGTGGGGCGCTAATGATGGCACGAGCTTTATTTTCGTCGACTTCGATACCGCGGTGGTGCACTAAAAATCCTAGGAAATTACCGGCCGAAACACCGAAAGCACACTTGGCCGGGTTCATCTTGAGGTTGTTCTTGCGCATGCGAAGGAACGCTTGCCTCAGGTCGTCCAGATGTGTTTGACGACGTTTGGATTTTACGACCACATCATCGATATAAACTTCGACGATTGTACCGATTAAGTCGTGGAAGATCATATTCATGGCTCGTTGGTATGTGGCGCCGGCATTCTTGAGGCCGAACGGCATGACGACCCATTCATAAGTACCAAGTGCCCCCGGGCAACGGAAAGCCGTCTTGTGGACGTCAGCTTCGGCGATGAAAATCTGGTTGTAACCTGCATGACCGTCCATAAACGATAGCAGTTCATGATTAGCTACGACATCAATTAATAAATCTGAGATCGGCATTGTATATTCGTCCTTGGGAGTAGCCAGATTTAGATTACGGAAATCGATGCAAATGCGAAGGGCACCGTTTTTCTTTAACACGGGGACGATATTGGCCAACCATTCGACATACCGAGCGGTCCTAATAAATCCAGCTTTTAGAAGCCGAACTAATTCTTCCTTAATGCCGAGCTGTACTTCGTTCGAAAATCGGCGAGGAGGCTGTCGAAAAGGTTTACACCCCTCCTTGATGCGTAGCTCATGCTCTACAAGGTTTCGGTCGAGGCCTGGCATTTCATGATAGCTCCACGCGAAGCAATCTTTAAATTCGTGGAGTAACTTCCGTAGTTCGACCTTCATGGACGGTGGGAGTAACGCGCTAATAAACAATGTTCGAGGATCCTCGGCCGTGCCTACGTTAACTTCCTCTAACGGGTCCTTGACTTGAGGTCGATGGTCTTCGAGTTCGGCCGGCGCAGCCTGAACTTTATCGAAAGATAGAACGGGGCCGTTATCTGCTTCGGCCAGAAATTCGATTAAATTGACGCCAGTGTGGTTGCTTGGTAATGGCGTACCAATGGGCCAGCAGACGTTCCATTGTAGATGAAACCGCGGCCTGACGCCTTTCTTGCGTGGTGTGCTCAATCATCGGCATTGGTGACTAGATCTGCCAAACCAAGTCTCGCCGAATCCTGTTGGACAGTCTCGGCGCCGACCTCAATTACTTTCTGTACCGAAATTCTCGTCGGCCGCCCATCCTCGTTAAGGCCTTGGAGGGTGATGTAGCCGACGTGATCATCGTAATAGCGAGCTTGAATCATGTTGGTTTCAAATGGCTGGTTATCGGCTGGGTGGACCACGACCGATTTGCCATCCCAAAAGATGAGGACTTGGTAGAGTGATGACGGAATGCAACTGGTTTGGTGGATCCAGTCGCGACCAAGTAATGCGTTATAATCGATCTTGGAATCAATGACAAAGAAAGCCGTCATGTGTTGACGACCGGCAATGCTGACTTCCAACGGGAGTACTCCTTTGGTCTGTGACTTATCACCTACGAAGCTGCTCATAGTGATCCCTGACGGAATGAGTTCACTATCAGAACGGCGTAAAGCCTTCATGACGGAGATCCGCATAATGTTGATTGTGGCACCACAGTCGACGAACACCTTAGAAATGGGAAATCCTTCGATGTGAGCCGTGACATACAACGGCTTCAGGTGTTGGAGATTAACCGAGGGGGAGCGGGGAAATAGCTCGGCCAAAGCTGCCGTAAGGTTGTCCCCGCTTCGGTTTTCTCTATCGTCGTCGTTTGCGACGAAGTCTACTTGCGTTGCTTCCTCGGTAACTACGTCCCCGTCCAAAAAATTCGACTGGTGGGTACCTGGCTGGAATTCGGCTGGTAGGACGTGGACCATACTGATATCCATATGTTCGAGGACCGAGGGACCCATTGGATCGTGGTCGTCGTCGTCTGCAGAACTAACCTCAGTAGTAGTCGTCGGAAAATCCTCGATCAAACTTTTGAGTTCCTCGGTAAGAGCCGGTATCCGAGACGTGGGAACTAAATCGAGTGCGGGTGAACCATTTCCTTCGACGATGTGGATTGCCGAAGATTTACGTTGGTCCTTTGTTACACGGGCTCGTTCTTCATATGCAATACGGGCGTTCCTCGTGTCTAGATAGGTATCCAATCGTGCTCTCCGTTTTTCCTCGTCGGCCGTGAGGCCGAAGAGCGATACAACCGAGAAGACTTCGAAATGATAGCGTAAATGCTGAAGGTCTTCGTGCGAAAAGGGTAATTCGGCGGCGTCAATATCTGTATAAGGATCAACCTCAAAACCAAGGACCCGAGCCTCCCGCATATGTTGAAACCTAGCTTTAATGGCTGGATCCGAAGTTTTCTGGATAATTTGCTCGGCATCAGGACAAGTTAGCGCTAAGTCGAGGGCTTCCTGACATGCCTTGGGGAGTCCGTACAAGTCATTTGCGGAGTATTTCTTATGAAATTCTCACATGTATTCCATGGATGTACCGAGGAATGGAGGGTGTAAGTTGCGCCGTATTTTGATAAACGGCTCGCGCGGTGGTAACGGAGAAAGTTTCCTTTCGGCCTCTTGTGTAAAGTACTCTAGACGAGCTCTCGTTTCCCCAGGCCGGAGAAGGATCTTAATACGTTTCTCAGCCTCCTCAATGGTGGTTTCGAAATCAGCATCCGCTACTTTCTTCCCTTCGGCTAACGCGGTCATGATAGTCGGGGTTGGCCGTTCGCTAATATCTTCCACGGCCTTTTTTGGTTGCCATTGGTTGGCCGGGCTAGCCTGCGCTTCTCGTCGCCGAGCCATGCAATCTATCCATTGGCGGCGACGTTTTTGAGATTTAGATAGCGCCGTATACAAGCCAGTTGGAGAGTTGTAACTGTACCAGCGTTGATCCGATGTCCTGGGTGGCTTGAAAGTTTTGCGATCACCTGGCGAGCCCGAACTGTGGGTATTGCGCGAATAATAATCCTTATTATAGAATGGTGCGTCGAAGTCAAGACGCCGCCTGACCGAGGTCTGTTCTTTCGGCTTTACTTGTGGGCCGAGTCGGTCGAACACTTGACGTCGTGGATCCAATCCCTTTGACGACGCCGTAAGGGCCGTTGGTGGTGAAGATTTCTTCCCAGGTTCAACTGGTGTTTTACAATGGTCACATAAAACCTTCGATCCACAAGTTTCGTCGGAATTTGACCTCGTCACCGGCTCATCGGCGGGTCGCACCGATTGTTCCGTTGGTGGTGCATTTGAAAATATATCAAGCTTTAGTCTTGTTTGATCATTCCGTTTACGGATATGCTGCACCGGGACATACTCGGCCTTCCCTTTGTTTCTGGGAAGGTGAGCATCCACCATACCAATTGTTGTTGAAGGGAAAGGATTAACATCGACCGCCATCTTTTCCGGAAATTTCAACTTTCCTTTTTCGATCCAACTTTGAATTGTGTCCCGGAACACAACACAATTATTGGTTGCATGCTTATTAGAATTATGATACTTGCAGTATATCTTTCCTTTTAATTCATCGGCCTTGGGGATAGTATGTCCCGGCCGAAGCTTGATGATTTTTGCTGCCAATAATTGATCGAAAATTGCATTAGCTTTGGTGATATCAAAAGTGTATACTTTTGATGACTTACTCGTTTCTTCGGCGGCCAAACGGGTTTTGGCGTCTTTGGTATTTACTTGCGCCAAAGCCTTGCAAACATAGGGTTTGTCTATTATTATCTCGGCCGCATCCACACTAGCATACTGAGGTTCCTCACTTTCGGCCGATGCATAGCTAACAGTGGGGTTCTTATACAAAGTCCCTCGGGATGATAACTTTGATATCTTTTCTTCTCGGAGTAGATAATCATATTGTTCGACATGTTGAGCAAGTTCGTACATATCTCGAATATTTGCCCCCAGGAACTTCTTTTTGTACTCCACGTCTAATCCGTTGAGGGCGATCCTGACGAATTCCACTTCGGGGAGTGGCACTCGGCACCAATTCCTGGCCGATTTAAACCTTGTTAGGTATTCCATTGGAGATTCGTCAGATGCTTGAGCCATCCTGGCCAACGATGATACGGACATCTCCATCCCTGGCCGATAGAATTGTTCATGGAACTTTTCGACCAACTCTTCCCAACTCTGCACGGAGTTGGGTGGAAGATTAATGTACCAGGCGAAAGCTGAGCCTGTCAGTGAAAAGTTAAACAGCCGTAGTTTGTAGAAATCGCTATTGACGTCCCCACACTGCGCTGTGAACCGGGCCACATGTTCTAGTGAGGATAAAGATGATTCCCCGGCGAAGAGGCTGAAATCGGGGATCTTAAATCCTCGTGGGTATTCAAACCTTTCCACATAGGGCGGGTATGGGTGAATGAATTTTGGAAACTTCGGCCCTTTTTTTAGGGCCGAATCTATCATTCTCTGGACTTCGGTCACGTTTATGGAAGCGACTTCTTCTCCCTGGCTTGGTCCCTCGGCTCTATTTCCTGGTCCTCTCCTTTCCAAGGGGGCTGGTTGCGGCCGAGCGGACCCTCTCTCGGCTGGTATAGGCATATTCGTCGGGAGCTGCCGAGGCTGGCCGACCTGGCCATCTTCGAAGGCTTTACTAACCAGTAGTTCAAGCATTCTGGTCTGTGTATCGCTGTTATTGCGTATTGCGTCTAGCAAATCATTCATCTTCTGACCAATCGACTGCTCGACCTGACGATATTGTTCATCCAGTCGTCTCCGAAGGAATGTCCTAGTTGGTGGATCGGAACCTTCCCCACCATCGTCATCACAATCTTCTACAATCCCTTCCATGAACATTCCAGCTGTTTGATTCGGGACTGCGGGGTTGTAAGGTTGCCCGCCGAGACAGACTTCATTCTCTCGGCGCGTTACACTTGTGGCCTCGGGCGGCGCAATTATGATTGGATTTTTTGTAGAGTGCAAATCCTGCCCAAGGCCTTGCACTGGCAAGTCAGTCGTTGACTTTCCCACGGTTGTTTTCTGCTTCGTAGACCGTGTCTCAATGGTCATGAACTCCGAAGGTTTAGCACAAATGGTCCCACTGGGCGTGCCAAAATGTTGACCCTAAAAATTACAAAACCTACATGGCGCGCAGGCCGAGTAACTAGTAAGCTAACTACGTCCTTCGGTTGAATGCGGGGCGTGCCAACTCGTCGGCCGAGCTCGGCCGAGGAGTAAAATTTGTTGATGTCGCTTTGAGCGCGTCGTTGACTTCTTTATCTTGCGATTGCGACCGAGGAAGGAACACTCTCGGTCTCTGAGTTCTACAGCCTGAAGACAAGGCTGCTAATTCTGCGGAGTTCAATAATCGTCGGAGCCCGATTCGGTCACCGTGATTATATTCGTGAGAGTATAAGCACGTTGAATCGAGACCAAGGTGTATGGGCACAGGTACTCGAACGTGATGTATGTCTTGATGGTAAACGTAGTTCGGCCGTCGGAATGCCGAACCCTGAAACCTACTTGCGAGTATCCAATCATAAAACCACTCGGCGTCCTGTACGCCGAGCAATGCGATTCGTAACACCTAACTATGCCGAGAAAGCTTAGCAAGGTGACCTCTGCCAACAAAGGTTCGAAAACCTTTCTCGACCGAGACTTGGATAGATAATCGGTCGACCTCGACGCAGTGCTGTTTATCCAAACTGAAGGTGCTTCTCGGTCGGCTGATTCTGCGGCAGCAGTGCTGTTTATCCAAACTAAAGGTGCTCGCCGGGCGCTTCCACAGTGTTGTTTATCCAAACTGAAGGTGTGTCGGCAGGAAAAGAAAAGGAAAAATCTCAAGGTGTTTGAGAGGTTTTGCGCAGGGCAATTGTATGCTGATTGTGAAGGTCCTTTCTGTTTGCATGATTTCTTGTATTTATAGTGCCCTATTCCTTGAAACCGACTCCGATTTGGATTGGGAGTCCTTGTCCCATTTTGCTTCTTCCTCGAACAAACCTCCTCCTACTGGGATTCTGAATTTTCCTTCTTTTCGGGACTTCGTTCCTTGCTGGTCGAGAATCCTAGTTGCACCAGGACTTCCTCGACCTTTCTATTTATCTGGACTACTTATGATAGGATTTGGCCGACCCTGTTAGCTGGCCCGGGCCCTATTATTCGGCCCATAGCATTTATCATCTCCTTGGGCCGAGCACATCCTGCTGCTCGGCCCAGCAATAATATTTTGGGCCCAAACAGTAATGTACTAAAATATTAATACGTACCAAAACTAAGATTATATCTTGTACCAATTATGTACCAAGTTATTGGTGTGTTATGTTTAAGACATATGTGCATTCATATATCATGTCCATAATTGGTACATTATGTTTAATAGGATATTAGTTGTATTTTTAGACTTTTAATGATATTTTTTGAAATTTTGATTGAGTCATTATCCCAATAATTAATTGTTAAGAATTTGATATAATTAATTTTCATAACAAAGTTTTAATATGAAAAATTGTCTCTTTGTTCAGCGTCATAACGTACCACTAGATTGTACATACCAAAGTTAAGTTAACACATTGTACCAATACCATGGTACATACTAAAACAGGAAAAACATAACGTACCAAAATTAGTAGTATGTAATGTACCAAAATATTAATAAGGACCAAAACTTAGATTATATAATGGACCAATTATGTACCAAGTTATTGGTATGTTATGTTTAATACATATGTGCATTCATATATCATGTCCATAATTGGTACGTTATGTTTGTTAGTTGTATTTTTAGACTTTTAATGATATTTTTTGAAAATTTTGATTGAATCATTATCCCAATAATTAATTGTTAATGTGACATCCCACATCGCTCAGGGGAGTGATCCTTAAATGTATATTCCCATCCCTACCTAGCACGAGGCCTTTTGGGAGCTCACTGGCTTCGGGTTCCGGAGGAACTCCGAAGTTAAGCGAGAAGGGGGCTAGAGCAATCCCATGATGGGTGACCCACTGGGAAGTTGCTCGTGAGTTCCCAAAAACAAAACCGTGAGGGAATGGTAAGCCCAAAGCTGACAATATCGTGCTACGGTGGGAAGTGATCCGCCCCAGGCCGGGATGTGACACTTAAGAAGTTGATCTAATTAATTTTCAGTACAAAGTTTTAATATGAAAATTTCTCTCTTTGTTAAGGATCATAACGTACCGCTAGATTGTACGTACTAAAGTTAAGTTAACACATTGTACCAATACCATGGTACATACTAAAACAAGAAAAACATAACGTACCAAAATTAGTAGTATGTAATGTACCAAAATATTAATAAGGACCAAAACTAAGATTATATAATGTACCAATTATGTATCAAGTTATTGGTATGTTATGTTTAATACATATGTGCATTCATATATCATGTCCATAATTGGTACGTTATGTTTAATAGGATGTTAGTTGTATTTTTAGACTTTTAATGATGTTTTTTGAAAATTTTGGTTGAGTCATTATCCCAATAATTAATTGTTAAGAATTTGATATAATTAATTTTCAGTACAAAGTTTTAATATGAAAAATTCTCTCTTTATTAAGGATCATAACGTACCGCTAGATTGTACGTACTAAAGTTAAGTTAACACATTGTACCAATACCATGGTACATACTTAAACAAGAAAAACATAACGTACCAAAATTAGTAATATGTAATGTACCAAAATATTAATATGTACCAAAACTAAGATTATATAATGTACCAATTATGTACCAAGTTATTGGTACGTTATGTTTAATACATATGTGCATTCATATATCATGTCCATAATTGGTACGTTATGTTTGTTAGTTGTATTTTTAGACTTTTGATGATATTTTTTGAAAATTTTGATTGAGTCATTATCCCAATAATTAATTGTTAAGAATTTGATATAATTAATTTTCAGTACAAAGTTTTAATATGAAAAATTCTCTCTTTGTTGAGGATCATAACGTACGGCTAGATTGTACGTACTAAAGTTAAGTTAACACATTGTACCAATACCATGGTACTTACTAAAACAAGAAAAACATAACGTACCAAAATTAGTAATATGTAATGTACTAAAATATTAATACGTATCAAAACTAAGATTATATCATGTACCAATTATGTACCAAGTTATTGGTTTGTTATGTTTAAGACATAAGTGCATTCATATATCATGTCCATAATTGGTACATTATGTTTAATAGGATATTAGTTGTATTTTTAGACTTTTAATGATATTTTTTGAAATTTTGATTGAGTCATTATCCCAATAATTAATTGTTAAGAATTTGATATAATTAATTTTCATAACAAAGTTTTAATATGAAAAATTCTCTCTTTGTTAAGCGTCAGAACGTACCACTAGATTGTACATACCAAAGTTAAGTTAACACATTGTACCAATACCATGGTACATACTAAAACAAGAAAAATGTCACATCCCGGCCCGGGGGGGACCACTTCCCGGGCCCGCTCCACCACCGTAGCACGATATTGTCCGCTTTGGGGTTACCATTCCCTCACGGTTTTGTTTTCGGGAACTCACGAGCAACTTCCCAGTGGGTCACCCATCATGGGATTGCTCTAGCCCCCTTCTCGCTTAACTTCGGAGTTCCTACGGAACCCGAAGCCAGTGAGCTCCCAAAATGCCTCGTGCTAGGTAGGGATGAGAATATACATATAAGGATCACTCCCCTGGGCGATGTGGGATGTCACAATCCACCCCCCTTAGGGGCCCGACGTCCTCGTCGGCACACACGCGACCAGGGTTTGGCTCTGATACCAAATTGTCACATCCCGGCCCGGGGGGGGACCACTTCCCGGGCCCGCTCCACCACCGTAGCACGATATTGTCCGCTTTGGGCTTACCATTCCCTCACGGTTTTGTTTTCAGGAACTCATGAGCAACTTCCCAGTGGGTCACCCATCATGGGATTGTTCTAGCCCCCTTCTCGCTTAACTTCGGAGTTCCTACGGAACCCGAAACCAGTGAGCTCCCAAAAGGCCTCGTGCTAGGTAGGGATAGGAATATACATATAAGGATCACTCCCTTGGGCGATGTGGGATGTCACAAAAAACATAACGTACCAAAATTAGTAGTATGTAATGTACCAAAATATTAATAAGGACCAAAACTAAGATTATATAATGTACCGATTATGTACCAAGTTATTGGTATGTTATGTTTGTTAGTTGTATTTTTAGACTTTTAATGATATTTTTTGAAAATTTTGATTGAATCATTATCCCAATAATTAATTGTTAAGAATTTGATATAATTAATTTTCAGTACAAAGTTTTAATATGAAAATTTCTCTCTTTGTTAAGGATCATAACGTACCGCTAGATTGTACGTACTAAAGTTAAGTGAACACATTGTACCAATACCATGGTACATACTAAAACAAGAAAAACATAACGTACCAAAATTAGTAGTATGTAATGTACCAAAATATTAATAAGGACCAAAACTAAGATTATATAATGTACCAATTATGTACCAAGTTATTGGTATGTGATGTTTAATACATATGTGCATTCATATATTATGTCCATAATTGGTACGTTATGTTTAATAGGATGTTAGTTGTATTTTTAGACTTTTAATGATGTTTTTTGAAAATTTTGATTGAGTCATTATCCCAATAATTAATTGTTAAGAATTTGATATAATTAATTTTCAGTACAAAGTTTTAATATGAAAAATTCTCTCTTTGTTAAGGATCATAAAGTACCGCTAGATTGTACGTACTAAAGTTAAGTTAACACATTGTACCAATACCATGGTACATACTAAAACAAGAAAAACATAACGTACCAAAATTAGTAATATGTAATGTACCAAAATATTAATATGTACCAAAACTAAGATTATATAATGTACCAATTATGTACCAAGTTATTGGTACGTTATGTTTAATACATATGTGCATTCATATATCATGTCCATAATTGGTACGTTATGTTTGTTAGTTGTATTTTTGGACTTTTAATGATATTTTTTGAAAATTTTGATTGAGTCATTATCCCAATAATTAATTGTTAAGAATTTGATATAATTAATTTTCAGTACAAAGTTTTAATATGAAAAATTCTCTCTTTGTTGAGGATCATAACGTACGGCTAGATTGTACGTACTAAAGTTAAGTTAACACATTGTACCAATACCATGGTACTTACTAAAACAAGAAAAACATAACGTACCAAAATTAGTAATATGTAATGTACTAAAATATTAATACGTATCAAAACTAAGATTATATCATGTACCAATTATGTACCAAGTTATTGGTTTGTTATGTTTAAGACATAAGTGCATTCATATATCATGTCCATAATTGGTGCATTATGTTTAATAGGATATTAGTTGTATTTTTAGACTTTTAATGATATTTTTTGAAATTTTGATTGAGTCATTATCCTAATAATTAATTGTTAAGAATTTGATATAATTAATTTTCATAACAAAGTTTTAATATGAAAAATTCTCTCTTTGTTAAGCGTCAGAACGTACCACTAGATTGTACATACCAAAGTTAAGTTAACACATTGTACCAATACCATGGTACATACTAAAACAAGAAAAATGTCACATCCCGGCCCGGGGGGGGACCACATCCCGGGCCCGCTCCACCACCGTAGCACGATATTGTCCGCTTTGGGCTTACCATTCCCTCACGGTTTTGTTTTCGGGAACTCACGAGCAACTTCCCAGTGGGTCACCCATCATGGGATTGCTCTAGCCCCCTTCTCGCTTAACTTCGGAGTTCCTACGGAACCCGAAGCCAGTGAGCTCCCAAAATGCCTCGTGTTAGGTAGGGATGGGAATATACATACAAGGATCACTCCCCTGGGCGATGTGGGATGTCACAATCCACCCCCCTTAGGGGCCCGACGTCCTCGTCGGTACACACGCGACCAGGGTTAGGCTCTGATACCAAATTGTTACATCCCGGCTCGGGGGGGACCACTTCCCGGGCCCGCTCCACCACCGTAGCACGATATTGTCCGCTTTGGGCTTACCATTCCCTCACGGTTTTGTTTTCGGGAACTCATGAGCAACTTCCCAGTGGGTCACCCATCATGGGATTGTTCTAGCCCCCTTCTCGCTTAACTTCAGAGTTCCTACGGAACCCGAAGCCAGTGAGCTCCCAAAAGGCCTCGTGCTAGGTAGGGATGAGAATATACATATAAGGATCACTCCCTTGGGCGATGTGGGATGTCACAAAAAACATAACGTACCAAAATTAGTAGTATGTAATGTACCAAAATATTAATAAGGACCAAAACTAAGATTATATAATGTACCGATTATGTACCAAGTTATTGGTATGTTATGTTTGTTAGTTGTATTTTTAGACTTTTAATGATATTTTTTGAAAATTTTGATTGAATCATTATCCCAATAATTAATTGTTAAGAATTTGATATAATTAATTTTCAGTACATAGTTTTAATATGAAAATTTCTCTCTTTGTTAAGGATCATAACGTACCGCTAGATTGTACGTACTAAAGTTAAGTTAACACATTGTACCAATACCATGGTACATACTAAAACAAGAAAAACATAACGTACCAAAATTAGTAGTATGTAATGTACCAAAATATTAATAAGGACCAAAACTAAGATTATATAATGGAACAATTATGTACCAAGTTATTGGTATGTTATGTTTAATACATATGTGCATTCATATATTATGTCCATAATTGGTACGTTATGTTTAATAGGATGTTAGTTGTATTTTTAGACTTTTAATGATGTTTTTTGAAAATTTTGATTGAGTCATTATCCCAATAATTAATTGTTAAGAATTGGATATAATTAATTTTCAGTACAAAGTTTTAATATGAAAAATTCTCTCTTTGTTAAGGATCATAAAGTACCGCTAGATTGTACGTACTAAAGTTAAGTTAACACATTGTACCAATACCATGGTACATACTAAAACAAGAAAAACATAACGTACCAAAATTAGTAATATGTAATGTACGAAAATATTAATACGTACCAAAACTAAGATTATATAATGTACCAATTATGTACCAAGTTATTGGTACGTTATGTTTAATACATATGTGCATTCATATATCATGTCCATAATTGGTGCGTTATGTTTGTTAGTTGTATTTTTAGACTTTTAATGATATTTTTTGAAAATTTTGATTGAGTCATTATCCCAATAATTAATTGTTAAGAATTTGATAAATTAATTTTCAGTACAAAGTTTTATTATGAAAAATTCTCTCTTTGTTAAGAGTCATAACGTACCACTAAATTGTACGTACCAAAGTTAAGTTAACACATTGTACCAATACCATGGTGCATACTAAAACAAGAAAAGCATAACGTACCAAAATTAGTTATATGTAATGTACCAAAATATTAATACGTACCAAAACTAAGATTATATAAGGAGAAATTAGATTATCATCCTTCATTTTACTAGTTCTTTTATTAAAATCCTATTCCTTTTCAATTTTTGATCAAGGTCCTTGAGTATTAATAGCATAATTAATTATTTTAATAATAAAATATTTTTTATTTCTAAATATATTCATTTAATGTTAAAAATGTTACAATTAGTATATTTATAAGGAATTGTTATTAGCACTCCAAAAATCTCATTTGGCACTCCAAACTTTCTATAATTAGAAGAAAAAAATACACTTGTGAGGAGTGTAGAATGAGATTTTTGGAGTGGTAATAACAGTTCCCTATTTATATTTATGGCTAAATTTTTTATCATATATTTTTAGTTTTAGTTTTTAATTTGTAATTCTTTTTTAATTTGTACCAATTTTCTTTTCAGTTTTAATTTGTACCCATGTATTAATTTCTTTTTGTGCCCATATTTTTTAAAGTTTATTTGTATTTGTACCCATATATTTTTTTATTTGTACTTTTTATTTTGTTAAATGTACCCATGCTAATTATATGTACCCATTCATGTAAAACTTTTTAATGTTAAAATGTACTCATTCTTAAATATACCAATTTGTTATATGTAAAATGTTGTGACAGCCCGTCCCGGACTTTTCGTACCGTAGGGGTGAAATGACGGTTTTGCCCCTAGTATTTTTGTTTCGTTGTGTGGTCGTTTTTGGAAGTTGGTTGGATGTTTTTGGACCACACACACACACCCACACTCATTCCTCTGCTTTCCCTGTCCCGTATCTATCTCTCTTTTTCCCTTCTTCTCCATATGTACGGACAAGTACTCAATCACTCAAAAACTTGGTAGATCGAGGAAACAAACTACATAGTTATGCTCGTGAGGTTCTTAGGAGTTCAACCATACCCATTTCAGGTAAGGGAACCCTTGTTTTCACGTCGAACCCGAGAGGTGTAAATCGGGGTACTGTTCATGCACACGCTAATTCTTGTGTTTTTGGGAATTTCAAGTTTGTAGGAAGCTTGGTGAGGTCCTTAGGAGGTTCGGGGTGGTTCGTTTGAAGGTTTTGGACGTCGGGATCGTGAGTTTCACGTTTGGCCGGAGTTGGTGGTGTTTTCCCGGTGAGATTCCGTTGGTTTTAGTGCTTGAAAGTGGTAAGGATTTGTTCCCCTGGTTGTAAGCTTCATTTTGGTACCAATTTTGTGAAATTTGGATGAAAAACGAGTGAGATACGAAGTTTGGAAATTTTCCCAGTTTTTCAGCGACGGCGATGGCGCCGGAGTTTGGCCGGAGAAGATGACGGAATATTCCGTCAGTTTGGACGGAATATTCCTAATGGCGTTAACGGAATCTGTTAGACTTAACGGAATATTCCTGACGGCGTTAACTGACGCTGTCGGTGTGCCAAGCACATGCCTGCGCGTGGGCGGCGCGTGTGGCTGTGCCTTAGCCGGCGCGTGCGGCGTCGGAAAATTATTTTAAAAATATGGGGATGTTCGTGAGGTTGAGTAGATCACGTTGGTGTATTCATACACCCAATTTGAGCATTGTATGAGAAGTTATTTCGTAATGTTGGTTATGTGCTTTAAAATTAACGTTTTTATAGTTGTTTCGCATATAGGTGAGACCTATCTCGAGAACGAGCGCAGTCACTCGAGGCAAGGGGGTTACGACCCTTCTACATACCAGTGAGTGGGCTTTTGGTTTTCCGTATATACCTATATACTTATGATTTTCCCAGAAAATGAAATGAAATGCTTATATGTTTTAAATGCCATGAATTACAATTGCATATTTAGTTATGCATTAGTAGTTGTATATATATATGTGTTTGGTGCTACGGACGCACATGTAAGTGCCAGGTAAGTTATGGTTCATGTTTGTGTCTAGTAGTGATATAAGATGTATAGAGAGCACATAATCTGCACCCCCGGTGTTAATGCTCCCGCCCAGAGTAGGGCACAGTCCTTCACGTGATGTTCACCTCCCGCACCACACGCTCATCTTGGATCCAAGTTAGGTGCACAGTTTTGTCATACATATCACTTTAGGTGGTTCCGACTCGTAGGTGACCCGCAATTATTCACCCAGTCTTCACATGATCGTAGCACTTGAGCATATCTATTTGCACCCAGTCCTATCGTACAAACCACTTTAGGTGGTTCCGACTCGTGTGCAGGTGTAGTTAGTAAGTTGGAGATTTGAGCTCTAGATTCAACCGTACAGATCACGTTAGGTGACTCTGGCTGACATATTATATGGCATTGTTTTAACATTACCTGAGTACTTGCATTCTATTTAGAGGCATACGACATGGCATATTTTTCTGAGCATGTTTTCTATATTATGTGTATAGTCTATTTTTCTGGGAAGTATACAGGTTTTACGGCGAAGAGTTAGAACTTTGTTATTGAAATGATTTTGAAAAGCTTTGTTTTTGCCCACTCACACTTTTTGTTTTGCACCCCTCCAGGTTCTAGTTTGGATAGCGGCTTTGGTGGCTCCCCATAGGATTTCTCGGCATATCTAACAGATTATCACCAGTGTAGGACCACCTTTAGGTGTGTTTATTTAGTGTTGTTTCTCCCGGACTGCACTAGCTCTTCTGTGCTCTGAACATTGTTTTTCACACTTACGTTTGCACATGTTTGTTATTTACTTTGTGTATAGCTAGGTTTGTATTTCTTTGTACTTTTATTATTATTTCTTAGCTTCCGCACTGTGCACATGGTTATATCACTTCCAGGTGACGGGCAGCATGCCCTGATCTCAGTCGGGGTGTGTCAAATGTACCCTTTTTTTTTATATAAAATTTATTCAATTTTTTTCTAATCCATTTTTAAACTTATATGGGTACATTCTCTTTTTATTTATTTATTTATTTATTTTTAATTTAAAATGTATCCGTATCAAGTTTAATCAAAGAAATTTACTAATATTATTAAGCCTAATATCTTTCTTTTTTTTTTTTTTTTTTTTTTGTGATTTTGAAGAATGTACCCATGTTTTGATTAAGTTTTTTGTTAATTTTGATGAATGTACCCATGTTTATACACACACACACACAATAGTATATTTATATTTTAATATTTTTAATCCTACAAATTATGATTTTTTATTTAAAATCTCATTTATATAAAAAAACTAAAATTTCTAATTTTTAATTTAAAAAATATAGTAACGTACATAAAAATAAATTATCACATTAATTTCAGGGACCTCGATCAAAAATTAAAAATCAACAAGGTTTCAATCAAAGAATATTCATAGCTAAGGACCGCATCCAAAGTCTCCCATTATATAATGTACGAATTATGTACCAAGTTATTGGTACGTTATGTTTAATACATATGTGCATTCATATATCATGTCCATAATTGGTACGTTATGTTTAATGGGATGTTAGTTGTATTTTTAGACTTTTAATGATATTTTTTATTTGAGTAATGGAAAGTGTCTTTTGAAATGAATTATGGGATAATATATCTCCTAAATTTTAGGATTTAGGTGATATTAATTTGTCATTTGATTGGTAAACCAAATATATGTAATTTTTGTTATTAAAAAATAGATAAGAATGTTTGATCAAAACTCTAAAAGATATGGATGTTAAATCTAAGAATTTCAAAACTGAGGCGCCTATAACAAAATACCCCATTAAATTAATAAGGCTCTTTTAAAGGGTGAAAGTAGGGTGGGTTCAAAAAACTAAAAACCGAAAAAAATCGAAAACCGCATCGAACTGAAAAAAACCGAACCAAAACTGCCAAAACCAAACCAAACTGAATCTTGCCAGTTCGGTTTCAATTTTTAAGGTCCGGAAACCGAATCCAAAAAAAATCATATATAAATAATCAAAAACATGTTGGCGTCAGGGTTTAAACCCCTAACCTCCAGGTTGGGTAGTTGCTTCAAGCCAACTTGACCATAAGGTTTCTAATATTTAACACTTTATAAAATTTCTTAAGTTACAAACCCTAGCCGTCACTCACACTCCCATTTCAGCTTTTCACCTTTTCTCAAACTCCCTCTCTTCCCTCTGCTGCTTCCTCCCTGAGTCTCTGCCTTTGCTTCCTCAATCTGTGAAATCTTGTTCCCGGATTTCACTGTTATAATCTACGCATTGTTGTTATTAAAATTTTATGTTATTTTCAGGAATTTATATTAATTTATTTGAATTTAGATTTTAATTAAACCAATTGCGAAGTTTGAAGTTTGGAAATTAATTATTTAAAATCCGTAGATCTTTCGAGGTCACAATTTATATTTCTGAATAGAGCTCGATCCCACGAACGCATAGGCGAAAACCGTTTGCGAGTCCGGATTAGAACGGTATAGTTACAGACGTCTGAAGTTGTGATACTATAGATTTTAGGAATTAATTATCTCCCAGATCGATATGGGGTTAAGGGGACCATCAGAATTGCAAAAAAAAAAAAAAAAAAAAAGAGAGAGGGGGAAGCAACCAATGAGGAGGAAGAGAAAAAGAAAGGGAAAAGATAAAAAAAAAAAACAAAAAAACAAAAAAAAAGGAAGAAGAGACCTCCCCTCTCGTCAGTACACCCGCGCCCCTACCTGAGCAAATTTCGGTGATTTTCGCCATATTTTCGGTCGAACCACCACCATATAACACCTGAAACTTCTTCTACAACATTCCTTCTACCATTTTCACCCAAGATTGTGGGTTTTTAGGTCAAAAATTGTGAAGAACAGTGCGAGGAACCCGAAGGTGTTCGATAGCGATTCAGTCGTTCTGGCGAGTTTCACCACCCATCACCACCCTCAATCAACTCCCCTTAGACCCAGGAACAAGATCTAACCAGTGGTAGGGGCGTTGGAACACCTAGGAAAGAGAATCGAATAACACTCACCTTAAGGTTTTTGGCGGGTTCGAGCTAAATTAGTGCTTTTCCCGGCCAAATTGGGCTTGGCCACATGTATAAAGTTTGCTCTACTCACTGAGATCTACCTGCCTGTAAAATTTAGTAATTTTTAAAAATAGTTGAATGTTCCGGTAAGTCGAGGTGGCCGATCAACACCTGCAGCGGCGCGTGGCCAGTGGGTTGTCGATGCTATTTTACGCTAAATTGATATCTTGATCTCGGATTTGATATCCATATGATGTGTTTTGATTATTGTGAACCTAGTTTGATTAAGGTACATTACTTGATTATTATATGAATCGATGCTCCAACCGATGGATCGCGATGAGAATTTAGTATGTGGTTCTAATAACATAATGTGGACTTTGGGGAGTTATGGATCAGAAATTCGATGTACGGATCTTCCGGATTGAATTACGTAGGGTTGTGAACCCTACCATTGACCGAGAGTTGACTTTTGGTTAACATGTCTCGACATGTTTAAATACTAAATCTAGTATCACGGGATACTAGGTGAAGTCTAGTGGGGCCACATTGGTTAGAGAGTGATTAGAATATATGTGATATAATTATTACCTTAATTTCTTATATTGATATTATTTGTGAATATGATTTGGGTTATAAATGAAATTTATATTGAAATGTGAATTATGCGTATATATATATGCCACATACCTATGTTTATTAAATGTGAATTCTATTAAAGTGTTATTTTTATTTCTGACAATTTATCTATTTTCATTAAGTATGATTTGACTTATGCATTGGAAATATGGTTTATATTGTATGATTGGATTGATGTGATGAAATGTGAGGGTTAGTAATGGACCGTTAACCCATTGTCATGGGGTTTGTTGCTTCGAAACATGTGTCACCCTTCGTGTCATTCTTTCATTCTCGTTTAGTTGAGTCTTTGTAACTTGAGTAACTTGATCCATGTCATGTTTCACTTATTGGTGTTATGCATTCTATTCTGCGATTCTGTTGAGTAATGGTCCGTAATCCCTTCTAATCTGCGATTCCGTTGAGTGATGGTCCAAAATCCCTTCTACTCTGCGATTCCATTGAGTGATGGTCTGGAATCGTATCCTGGTTTGGATTCTGTTGAGTGATGGTCCGGAATCCCCTTTGTTGTCTTGGCTCCATTGAGTAGTTCGAAATCCCATTCTTCCGAGATATAGGCTTTGGCCAAATTGTGTCACTCTAGCCCTGCATTCGATGAATGGTATGTGTTATTGATGATGTGATGCTTGGCATTATTGTTTGATGTGATTATGGAAGGATGTGGGTTATGGTTATTGTAATTATGATTAGACTTGTTGACCATTGTGACTAGTGAATATGATTATGCTCCGTCGTTTGTTCTTTGTAATATTGTATGATATGCATTGTGATATATTGTTGAGGTATAGTGATTTATGTGATGAATGTTCGAGTATAGTGAATTGGTGAACTACGAAGGGCTTGATCCCTGTTGAGGGTACGTAGGCAGTCTAACGAGGAGGTTAGATGCAGTCATAAAATATTCAGAAATTACTACGCAGTTTAGACCTTGAGTGGTGCTTTATTCATATCCCGGAGGCAGGGTATGTTAGATATACGAGTATTTGGTGATGTCACATGTTGATCCTGGACATATGTCGAGATCGGGGCGTGACACAATCTCTCTCTCTCTCCCTCTCTCTCCCCTTCCTCTCTTCCTCCAAATCACTCTCTCCAGTCTTCTCCTGTCCTCCTCGCGGATTCCTTCTTCCAAACCATGATTTTCCCTCCCCCCCCTTTGGAATCAGAACCCCTCCGAATTGGGAGATTCTAATCCGGGTTTTCCAATCTCTCACAGGTAATTTTCGAATCAAAACGAATATGATTTATATTGTGATTTTCTGTATTAAAATGGGTTTCTCTTTTAATTATTTTGTTGGGGTTTTGCATATTATAATCTTCCAATTTGGCAGCAAATGCATAAGTGTTGCCATTGCTGACAAGAGGTTTGGGACTAAAAATAAACCACCAAGGTAAAAATCTCTCTTGGCTGCTATTTAGTTATATTGGGTTTACTTTCATGGAAAAATCAAAGATTTAACACATGCATGCGTTTTCTCTACGAGAGCTCTCAGATCTGCAACAAGAAAGACGCACCGACACCTAATAATGTCAGATCCATGGCTAATCGTCCCAATTCGTATTCATTTGATGCAGAAGTTTCTGCATCTTCACTGCTCAATAGTTGCAGATTTCTTCCAGATTAAAAAAAAAATTCATGGAAAAAACTGAAAAATAAATCGAAACAGAACCGAAAAAAAATTGAACCAAACCAAACTAAACCAAAATTTCTATTCGGTTTCAATTTTGGCAAAAAATGTAACCGTTTCAAACCGAACCCAGCCCTAGGTGAAAGAGCTAGCTAGGTGTCATTGTATGGAAGGATGACCAGGACTGTGTAACCAAGTTGGACTTATACCCTTGGTCACATTGAGGGATTTTAGAGTGCATTTTTGCTCACCACCATTTAGTGTGGTGTATGTTCACCATCTTATTTATCACCGTTAGATGAATTTGAATTTTGAGATTTGTACCTATTTACTACACGAATCTCGAAATTCAAATTCATCTAACGATGATAAATAGGATGGTGAACATAAGAGCAAAAATGCTCCCGGGATTTTAAATACACAATGAGTCATTAAATAGTTAATTAATTAAGGTTATATTTCTTATGATGAAAGGTAATTACGTTGATAAGACAGGAATCATTATCTATCTAATTTTCTTGATTAAAATACAAAGGATACGTGTGACGTATAAGTCACCACCTCAAGAAGCAGCCAAAACAGCAAAGAGAATTGAGTTGGGAACTATTTGTTGAATTACGTGTACAGTGTGTAGAAAGTTGGTGAAAGCACTTGGCTTTTGTTTATGAAGATAACATTGTGATTAATAATTCTCCATTTCAATAATCATCTGTTTTTTGTTAACTATTTTATGCTTAATTAATTTGTCATTACGTTGTCACCAACCGATATATAATGATGGATTAAAATTCATCAGCAAATCAAACCCAAAGAGAAAAAGTCTTCAAACCCTCTAAAAATATTCACCAATAAAGAAAAAGATGATGCAATCAGAGATGAAGTTTCAGACCTTCTGGCCATGCCTGAATGAAACAAATTCAACTTTGGATACAAATGAATACACTGAGCAGATGGGGAGCTCTGAATTTTCTTCGATTTTCATGCCATCGGACGAATTTTCAGAAACTACTAGTTCTTTTCCATTTTCAACCATGTTTTCTGGTGAATTTGAACAACTTGCAGATTGTGATCATCTCCTGCAAGCCACATGGATGGCGGAAGAGGAATTTCCCATGGAGTTGGGAGGATTCGAGACGAATTATTTGATGGGTGAGATAGAAAATATGTATACCTCAGATTGTGATCAGCTTCCTTCACCGCAATTTTTTGTTGAAGGAAATGGTGTCTGGAGTCCAAACTCTTTTGTGACATCTGAGGCATCCTCCATGGATGTGACATCCGTCCAACAATCAATAACCCTGCCGAGAGACGAGATGGAAATCAACAACGAAGTGAGAATTCGCCATATGCTCAAGGCGTTCGGCGAGGCCATGGAGATGGGGCAGAGGAAGCTGGAGGAGGTAATCATGAGATGCCTTTTGGAGAAAGTAAACCCACTTGGTCAACCTCTTGAACCTCTTGAGCGCCTTGCCTTCAACTTATGTCAAGGAGTTGTTGATAATCAGCAGGGAGACTATTTGAAACAAGAATCTTGCAAGAATTACGAGGCTGCATTCAACTTGTTCTACCAAATCTTCCCTTTTGGGAGATTTGCTCACTACGCAGCAAACACCGCGATCCTCGAGGCTGTCCCAGAGGATGTAGAGACTGTTCATGTAGTGGAATTTGATATCGGTGAAGGGGTTCAACTGTCCCAGATGATTGAGGCTGTGGCAAGGAGAAACAAGACACTTAAAGTGACAGCAATTAAATGGGATGTGGAAGAGAGTGATGAGGTTGCTCCTCCACATTGGAGATTTGAGGAGACGAAAAGGCAACTCCAGCATCACGCGAGGTCTTTCGGGGTAAACTTGAAGGTGGAAGAGATCGCGATCGAGGATTTGGTGAGTCTAATCAAGAAGGCCAACAAGAGAGATGGAAGGAGAGAATTTCTAGCCTTCAACTCTATGGTAGGGCTTCCTCACATGAGGAGGAAAAGAAGCAGAGGACTTCTCATGGAATTCCTAAGGTTAGCTAAGGATTTGTTAGCCAATTCGGCAAGAGGTATCATAACCTTTGGTGACGGAGATGCTTGCGCGAAAAGGGAAAATGACTCGGGTTTCAGCTCCTTCTTTGACGCGAATGTTGTGCACTACGAAGCCTTGTTAGGGTCTTTGGAATCGAGCTTCCCAAGCCATCTAGGAGAGGCAAGGATGGTGATGGAATTGATGTTTGTGGCGCCGTATGTGTCTTCTCAGGCTTGGTTCGAGAAGTGGAACGAAGCAAGAGGTGGAAATCTTCATCCCTGGTTCGGGCTGGAGGGTAGGAGAGTGAGCAGGAAAATGTTAATGGAGGCCAAAGAAATTGTGGGAGCAGATAGCTTGTTTGGAGTGAGAGTTGGAGGAGAGAATGGGAATGAGATGACTTTGGAATGGAATTCAATTCCTTTGATCAGAGTTGAAACCTGGACAAACCGAAGCTAGCTAGAAATGGATTTTTTTTTTTTATATTTTTTTTACTCTCTTTTCAAATTATTGCAGCAAATGTGTAGACTGCTGGAGATTTACCATAAGAAGTTTTTTGTACAGATTCTTTAAATTTCATGTTGTAAAAAGAAGATCAACTAAGTTGGTGGATTATTAGGTATATAAATTTCACTCTATGACCCTGGCAAAGCTCACTTTATGAACAAAGTATCAATTATTATAAAATACAACTAATGAAAATAGTTTGAAAATTTTGAGTCTTAACAATAAGGACAAAATAAAGAGTAAAATGAATAGTACTAGGATTGACTTTTTAGTGTAAAAATGTGGTTTTTCATTAAAGTGAACAGTACCGAGAGCTTTTCGTTAAAGTTCCCTTATTATAAAGTAAATTACATTTTATAATCTCAACTTTGAGTTAAATAACAAATTCATATCTCATTTTTGAACATTGTAATGTCATACATTAATTTACGAATTCGCTGCAATGTTAGACCTCCATTAATAACTCATCAAATTAGTTGTTAAATGATGATGTGACAAATACAGGTTTATATTTTGCTGATATGGAAGTCAATTGTACTATGTTGATTACAAAATAGCTTTTATATTTTAAAATTAAAAAAAACAATTAAGCCAATATATTAAATAAAAAGAGTGGGCCTCCAGTCAATTCACTAATCCACCGTCTACATTACTCACAGACGGCAATCTCGTTGTCACTCTCTTCTCTGGAACAGGAACCAGAAATTTTTATTTATTTTATTTTTGTGTTTCAAACGGTTACCCGATGAAATTTTCATCGAGTCCAGTTTGTAATAGTATTTAATTTGGTGTGGGGCAACGAAACAATATCATTGCACAAGATATTTTCGTTGGGTCAAGGTGGGAAGCGCACCTTTTACCAAACATTTTTTTTCGTCGGCCAAACTCAATTTTGTTGACAAATGACTTTTTTTCATTGGATAAGACTTCGAGTGACGACTTTTGCGCGACCACTTTTTTATACGAATGTACGTCGCCTAAAGTTTCAGACGACAAAACCCCATTTGACCCCACAGAAAAATTTTCATCTATCAATTTTTTATTTTTATTTTTAGTGATGAGGCAATAAGAAAATAAGATCAAATAATACCGACAAGCGCATAATTTATGAGACAAAAACTTGTTCTAAACCTAATATTTTACTAAGCATCAGTTTTGTCCTTCTGCATTTTATTATTCAAATTAACATACTTGAAGATAATTGAAGCCTTTTGGATAGGGAAGAAGAGCTGGACCAAGAACATGTACTCTAAACTTGTTTTATCTGTTGACTGATTATATGGCTCGTTCTTTGATTGAATGCCAGAGATTAGTATCTTCTGATCAGCAAACATTATTTCCCGGCATCATGATTTATTTCTATCTAGCTACTTGAGGACAAGTGTGAAGATGAATATAATAATCTAGCTTCTATTCCCATATACAAGATAATTACAATAACTAACATGTCAATTTGATGCTTAATTATTTGGCATATATACACTTTTGTTTCGGCGGCCAACTAATAGCTAGGATTATCGAGGTCGGATTTAAACCACTTGTCTTAATTAGGTCATGAACCATGAACATGCTTCATGCACTGCTTTGGACTGCTAGACTTAATGCACAGTTAGGACTGTATTGCAGCATCATAATCTTCTTAAAATCCATGAGGGATTTTTGGAGATATTTAATATTAAAAAATGACTATGTTGTTACCAAAAAATATATCTGTAATTTTCAAATATGACTATGTTGTTACCAAAATCCATTAGAACATTTTTCTTAATATCCACAGAAATATTAAAAAATAAGCTTTCAGAAATAATGTAAGCAAACACTCATTGTTTTTAATTGGTTTTTTGAATTTCTACAAAAACAATAACTTATTTTGCGTCATTTTTGTTGAACCGTAAGATTTGTAAAATTTATGTAGGACATTTTAGAGATGTTGGGCCAACAAAATGACGGGCAGTACAAATTCTTTTTACTAATTTTTTTGTTTTTGTTTTTGTGCTTAAATATTCAATAAAAATGTACTTATAAGCAGTTTAAAATGCGAAAGAAAAAGAAATTAATAAATCTGAGTTGTTAAAATTTGGCCTTGATCTAAGGTTTTGTGAGAATAAATATATAATATGATCAATAAGGTTTCTTATCCTATTATGGACCTACTTAACAAGTATAGATGCATGGCCTTATGATGCATATCTATGTCATTATGGTTCTGTACTCTATATAAATTAAGGGTTTCTATTTCTGTTATATATGCACATTACACTTATATAATACTCTTTATTAGGCATTATAACTAATAGAAAAGCTCTTACGGTGCGAGATGGTACTGGCAGCTTCCTTTGCTGCAACTTTTGGGTATCTGTGCCAAGTATCATCGATCTCGTCTTCATGCTGAGTTGAATGCGGCTAGAAGAGCTGTGGACTTTTTCCTTGAACATCTAAATTTTACCTCAACCGTGGTATTGGAAGGGGACTCGAGTGTGGCCATTGCAGCTGTGAGTCGGTAAGAGGAAGATAATTCACTATTGGGATCCATAATCAATGACATCACAGGAGCTTTACATGGTATCAATGGTATTATGCTGCAGTTTGTGCATCGGGAAGCAAACAACGTTGCCCATAGATTGGCTCGTATGGGACTGGGTGCTTCCGTCGAAGTACCCTGGGAAGGAGACCATCCAGATTTGATTTTAGAGGCTTTATTAGAAGATAATCAATTGTAATGTTTCCCTTACATTTCGTTGAGGATAGTTCCTTGTGTGGGACAATCTTTTTTTCTTCGAACGAGTTGAAATCCCAGACAAGTTTTTTATTAAGGCCCATCTATGTACCCTATCATCAACTTGTACGTTTTATTTGTCTTAATGAATCGTACCTTCTTAAAAAGAAACTAGAAAAGCTCTTATGGGTGGTTGTAGAGAGATTCAAGTAAGAAGATGTCCTTCGACTTTGTAATCCAGATTAATATCTTAACGTTTCTTAATTATATAAACACCTTTAGAATCAACATATACCTTGATAGAAAATAAAATTAAAAAATCACAAAAGATAGCATGTTGCTATGATTTTGCTCAATTATATATCTATATAACTAGAAAGCTAGGTTAAGGAAGGCTTGTAGACTTTGAGCTATGGTGTGAGAAAGCTCTGCGTATTTACATACAAAATGGGTGAGCTATGATGTCAAGACCAACAGTACTATGGTATAAAAATGACCAAAATTCCTATATCTCACAAATAAAAGCAAGCCCATGCTAGCTTATTTTGCCCATTTGGGTTTTCACCATCAAGTCTGCGTAATTAATTCCGAGCTTGTTAATTCATTATGTATAACATATAAAAGGCACGCTCTAAAGTCTCATAAAAATCAGTATGGCAAAGTTCAAAACTTCTAATACACTGTTCAGCATATTTGACCTGTTGAACCATGTGTCGTTGCTTCTGGTATATTATTAAGATTTAGTTTAAAATATCAATCAAGGAATACAATACAAACATCAAGACAAAGACTTCCCATCACTTTGATGAAGACCATCACGTTTACTTTCGATCATGCATGCATTCTAAACTTCGATATTAAAATCTGGTCCGACACAGTTGTTATGGACAGCATTCAGAGACTTGATCAGACACAAGGCAATAAGAAAATAAGATCAAATAAAACGACAAGAGCAGAATTTGTTAGTTGAAAACTTGACCCAACTTAATAAAAACCTAATATTTTACTATCAGTTTTGTCTTCTGCATTTGTTCCTTCAAATCAATACTTGAGGATAACTTGAAGCTTTTGGATAGGGAAGGCATTGACCAAGAACATGTACTCTAAAGTTGTTTTTACTTGTTGACTGATTAGACTGCCCGTTTCTTTGATTGGATACCAGATATTAGTTTCTTTTGAGCAAACATTATTTCAGGGCATCAAGAAGCATTTTTTTATCAACTTGAGGACAAGTATGCAGATGTATATTACTGTTCCCCCCAATATTGCCACAATTATCCAATTTGCAGCATGTGGGAATGCGTGTATTGCATATGTGACAAGATACTTAATTATATTAACTAACGTTTGAATTAGGAGATAGATTAACAATCTGCATGGATATAGATGTGCTTCTAAAATTCGATTTGATATATATTTTTTATTCGGTTAATAGATAGGATTGTGAAAGTCAGCTCTAACTTAATTAGGTCACGATAATTAACCATGATGAACATATAATTTCGCAATTACATTGCAATGCTTCATGCGTTGCTGTGTTGATACGTAATTATTAATATACGTCTACATCATGGTGAATTTTCTTAATCTTAATTAGTCCACGAAGAAGATAACGAGAAGGGTTACCAAGACTAATGAACGGTATATCACGTTATTGAGAGATTAATTCATATAATAATGATCTGAATATGAAGATCCCTTTTTTTGTGGCCTCCAAAGCAGGAAAAATCCATGACAATCATCAAGAATTATACGTAATACGTAGATCAATGACAAGTCAAAGAAAGAAGAGTATGCTTTACGTGTTCGAATACGGCCAGAGTTATGTTGGTAGAGAGCCTAGAGACCTTCATGCTTCGACATCTTCCATGTAGAGAGCCTAAGAAATATGAAGATCTCTAAAGATATGCTCTTATAAAATATTCAATCAATATTTCTAATGCATGCTACGTATGGAAATAATTTCAGCATATACATATTTTATCTTCCTGTATATTGTTGTTTATTTCTGTCTTTCTTGATTTTTCTTTAGTTTATTCAATCCAAATGTCGTAAATAAACACAAGTGTACGCACTAAGAAAATGATTTGCAGAAATCACCTCCCCAGCTATATTATCTGATATATAATCTCATCAAGTGGAGCCTAAGAATTTGGTTAATCCAAATCTACAGTTTCCGCATCAATTGAACTTGTACTATGTTCAATAATAGTTTATAACTCCAACGTTTTGGGCAGATTACAAAATGAATGTAATCCCAGGATCGTTCAAGGTGAAAGATAAGAATCTGGGAAGTTGGAGGAGATTCTAATTAAGACTGCAAACAACATAATAATACACGCAATCTGATTACATGATCACATTTAACTAATAATTAATCAATTAATTGAGCATATTACCCTCTCAGCAGAATGTAGATGGTCTGAATTAGTTTAAACAAATGGATTCAAGTTTTTTTCTGCAGAATAGCATTATGCAGAAACGGGGGGTCATCCTTATCCTAATTATGAAGATTATAGTATTGCAATTTGAATTGATTGCTGTTAACATAAGACAGCATTTGGTAATTGTAAATTTGCACGAGGTTGCGTCCAAAGTCTTTCTTTAATTAAACAAACATTATCTAGCAAATTATGATTAACTATGACCTCCTCCAAATACTTAGGAGATGCATATGTAGCTATAGCTACCATTTTAATTTCCTCACCTTTTTCTAATGAATAGCTAATTGTGTGTCGACGTTATCTCCTTAACATAATATGAAGACAACTAATGGCATGAGTCTACGTGGAAATATCGAGTCCTAATCATCAAGCACCTCTCTCTTAATAAGAAGAAATTTTTCAGTGTACCAGGAACATAGTTCAGTACATCAAATGTCATAATACAATTATTTGGAAATTTATAAATAAATAAAAAAATCATCAATTGTATTATGATAATGTGTATTGGACCGTATTTCTGGCGCACTGAAAAATCTCTTTTTAAAAAGCTTGTAGTTCATTTCATTTTTAGAGCATTCTTCCTTGCACCCTAAGTTCCCAATCTCAAATCGTTTTCACCAATATGCTTATATAAAATCAAGCATTCCTCCCTTATTGTTTTACAAGAGACAGAGACTTTTTCCGGGTCACATTCAACGGATTACGAATATTGCAGGCCTTAAGATTGACACATCATAATATGATGTATAATTTAATATCAAACATAATATAATATGGACCCTAAGCTATCCAAAATAACCACCTGAACCAATCGGACCTAGAATTTGTTATAATATTATAGGATGTTTAATCATGAAGATTACCTGCAAGTTGATTGATTGTACGTGCTTGTTTTTTCTATTGGGGAATATATGGCGACCGCCAGTTCCTTCTATGACGTAACCAAATACGTAATTTTCTTTATACTTAATCAATCCATATAATTTTCTTGACGAGTGTTAATATAGTTAATTTACGATATCTTTTGTAATGTAGTTACATTTATGCACAACATCTTACCTTCTTAATGAATACAACGTTTATAACGAAAACTTACCTTGTTACAGTAACTACAATATCATCATATGTTATTACACTACCATTATTATGTAACGTTGCACAATAACCTTTAAGGGTTCTCATTTAATTTTGTTAAAACAAAGGGTAAAAATGCCCGTGTGTTAAGAAGTATTGTAAATTTCATCTGTCAATATTAATGAAAAAAATACTCAAACAATCAACCTATAGATAAAAATTAATTAATTAAAACAGTACTTAGCAACAATGGGTCTTTTTTTTATTTTTTTATTTTTTTAAGATGATGAACTGTCAGCTTCGTTATGATAGTCCGCATTTTCAGAACTAGAAAGACTCACAAAGAACAATTGTTAAAGTTAATAGTCAAGTTCAATACTAAGGTTAGGATCAAGAGGTATTCTTTTTCTTCAAAACACTATTTAAGTGTTCTATTTTCATTCTTCTTTTTTTATAGCTATGAAAGTGAGTTTTGATGGAAACCATTTGGGAATTCAATTAATATAGCTCGTTAAGGGTAGAAGAACTACCTAGGTGTCACAGTATGGAAGGATAATCAGACTCTGTGTCACCAAATTGGAATCATACCCTTGTTCACGTTGAGGGCTTTTAATGTCAATACACAATTAAGTCATTAAAAAATTTATTAATTAAGGTTATATTTCTTTTCTTATGATGAGGGTAATTACGTTGAAAAGACAGGAATCATTATCTATCTAATTTTCTTGATTAAAATGCAAAGGTACGTGCAGCACATAAGTCACCCCCTCAGAGCAAGCCCAGCGTTGGGTTTGGCTCGGGGAACAGGCTTGAAAACAAGGGCCCGAGGGCCGGTGGGAGGGCTCCAGCGTGGGCTAGCCCGACCGAAGGTGGAGGCCCGAGCTTCGGGCCCGTGGGGGATTGCCAGCCCGAGAGCCCGAGGGGGGAGTGACGTCATACTGACGTCAGCCTGGCGTCAGCGCAATATTTAATTTTTTTTGTGTCAAGCGCGTGCACCCCACTCGCGCGTGGGGGCGCATCGCCGACACAAAAATCAGAAGAAAAAAAAAGGTTTGTCAGTTACCGTTGGGAAGCCACGTGGCTTCTCACGGTCTGTTAGATCTCAACGATTACTTAATGTGGACCGTTCGATCTCAACGGTCAAAAAAAAAAAAAAGTCAGATTTAATATCCACCGTTCGATCTGAGATCAACGGTGGATATTAATATTCTTTATAAATAAATAAAAAATGAAAAAATAGTTTTAAAATTTAGAAAAGTTACCATTGTGACACGTGGCACAATCTGGAGTGTTGGAATTCAAATTTTTTTATATCCAACGGTAGAGATTAATTAATTGAATAAAAATTTTAAAAAAATTGTAAAAAATTCAAAAAAAAAATCTGAAAAATCTGAAAAAAATTGTAAAAAAAATTGTTTTTACTTTTCTATAAATACCTTCTCATTATCATCTACCTTACACAACAATTTCATATTTTCTCAACTACTTTCCATCACTAATAATTGTATTTTCAGATAATGACACGTGGCGTAACGACAACGATTAAAAATCTTATCCGAAATTACAAATAAAATTATTTTGTATTATTTAATAATACTTCGGATAATGACATGTGGCGCAACGAGAACGATTAAAAATCTTATCCGATATTACAATTAAAATTATTTTGTATTATTTTATAAATAAAAAAAATACTAATATTTTATTGCCTATTGCCAGGGCTATTGAAGTGTAACGGTGGAGATGCAAATTCTATTGCCAGGGCTATTTACTGTTCATTAAGGGCAGTTACTGTTCATTAGGTGGATTGAATAGTGCATTGCCGGGGAGAGGGCTCCAACGCTGGAGTTGCTCTCAAGAAGCAACCAGGAGGGCAAAGAGAATTGACCGGGGAACCTTCTGTGAAAGTTTGTGTGCCTTGTGCAGAAAGTTGGTGAGAACGATTAGTAATTGTTTATGAAGATAAAATAGTGATTAATAACTCTTAATTAATAATTTTACATTATAATAATCATCTGTTTTTTCTACTATTTTATGCGTAATTTGTCATTACATTATCACCCACCAATATATAATGATGGATTAGGACTTCATTAGCAAATCAAACCCATAGAGAAAAGTGTTCAAACCCTCTTAAAATTATTCATCAGAAAAGAAAAGGATGATGCAATCTGAGATGAACTTTCAGACCTTGTGGCCATACCTGAATGTACCAAATTCAGCTTTGGATACAAATGAATACACTGAGCAGATGGGGAGCTCTGAATTTTCTTCGATTTTCATGGCATCGGACGAATTTTCAGAAACTTCTTCTTTTCCATTTTCAACCATGTTTTCTGGTGAATTTGAACAGCTTGCAGATTGTGATAATCTCCTGCAAGTCACATCGATGGCGGTAGAGGAATTTCCGATGGAGTTGGGAGGATTCGAGACAAATTATTTGATCGGTGAGATTGAAAATATGTATGCCTCACGTTTGGAAGGCAGTGAGGGAAGCAATACGCTTCCTTCACAGCAATTTTCTGGTGAAGGAAATGATGTGTGGAGTCCAAACTCTTTTGCGATATCCGAGGCATCCTCCATGGATGTGACATCCGTCCAACAATCAATAACCCTGCCCAGAGACGAGATGGAAATCGACAACAAAGTGAGTATTCGCCATCTGCTCAAGGCATTCGGCGAGGCCATGGAGATGGGGCAGAGGGAGCTGGAGGAGGTGATCATGAGATGCCTTGTGGAGAAAGTAAACCCACTTGGTCATTCTCTTGAGCGCCTTGCATTCTACTTATGTCAAGGAGTTGTTGATAATCAGCAGGGAGACTATTTGAAACAAGAATCCTGCAAGAATTTTGAGGCCGCTTTCAACTTGTTCTACCAAATCTTCCCTTTTGGGAGATTTGCTCACTACGCAGCAAACACCGCGATCCTCGAGGCTGTCCCGGAGGATGTAGAAACGGTTCATGTAGTGGAATTTGATATCGGTGAAGGGGTTCAATTGTCTCAGCTGATTGAGGCTGTGGCAAAGAGAAACAAAACACTTGAAGTGACAGCAATTAAATGGGATGTGGAAGAGAGTGATGAGGTTGCTCCTCCACAGTGGAGATTCGAGGAGACAAAAAGGCAACTCCAACATCATGCAAGGTCTTTCGGGGTAAACTTGAAGGTGGAAGAGATCGAGATCGAGGATTTGGTGAGTGAAATCAAGAAGGTGAACAAGAGAGGTGGGAGGAGAGAATTTCTAGCCTTCAATTCTATGGTAGGGCTTCCTCATATGAGGAGGAGAAGAAGCAGAGGACTTCTCATGGAATTCTTAAGGCTAGCTAAGGATTTGTTAGCCAATTCAGCAAGAGGTATCATAACTTTCGGTGACGGAGATGCTTGTGTGAAAAGGGGAAATGACTCGACTTTCAACTCCTCCTTTGACGCTAATGTTGTGCACTACAAAGCCTTGTTAGAGTCTATTGAATCGAGCTTCCCGATCCATCTTGGAGAGGCCAGGATTGTGATGGAGTTGATGTTTGTTGCACCGTATGTGTCTTCTCACGCATGGTTCGAGAAATGGAACGAAGCAAGAGAAGGCGGAAATCTTCAGCCCTGGTTTGGGCTGGAGGGTAGGAGAGTGAGCAGGGAAATGTTAATGGAGGCGAAAGAAATTGTGGGAGCCGATAGCTCGTATGGAGTGAGAGGAGGAGAGAATGGGAATGACATGACTTTGGAATGGAATTCAACTCCTTTGGTTAGAGTTGAAACCTGGACAAACTGAAGCTAGCTAGAAATGGACTTTTTTTTTTTTTTTTTTTCTCTCTTTCTTCAAATTTTAGTACAGCAAATGTTTAGACTACTGGAGGTTAACATAAGACGTTTTTGAACAGATTCATTACTTTTGATGTTATAAAAAAAAGATCAACTAAGTTGGTGGATTATTTGGTATATAAATTTCACTCTACAACCCTCGCAAAACTTACTACCATAGAAGATTTTTATCGAGATCTACCAAGTTCCAACACCTAGGATGTCACTGTGACGGTACCTGAATCAATAACTCACTTCTATTTGCTCAACTTTTTCACATGACCTTGCGTTGTCGGCTTCGGCCCCACCACAGTTGCTCTCCAAGTGCGCGCACGGTGAACTTGCCAAGTTTGCCAGTAATACTTAAACCTATGACATGTCTGTATTTTTGGTTGAAAATTGATGGTGCTTGAACTCCCAAAAGGGTGTCTTACACAGCGAGCCCTCCCCTTCACGACTGCAACTGCCCTCTCCTACCGGCAGGTCCCACCCGGGAGGGGTCAATTTCCTCCAAAGTCAGGCATGCCAAGTTAATAACTTGAAGCTTTCAAAAGCGATGACATAACCAAAATTTTACCACTAGTGTCTTGTAACGGTACAGAGAAAGCGAATCGAAAAAATTCAACTGGAAACGAAGGAAAAAGGACATAAAATTGACTGATTGGCAAAATAAACAACCAACATTAGAAAGTATAACCAGATGGACCTGGACCTGAAATCGGCAGGAACATAACGAAGTTCGGACAATCGGTGCTACTCTAAAGTCTAGACATATAATTGAGTACATATAAAACTCCGTTTGCTGCTTGTATTAAACTTAAAAGTCAAATGCAAAAGGGTTTGCATCCTAAAGATTGCATTCCAGTTTTGATTGATAAGCTCATCAACCGAAATGCCTACTTGAAGTAAATGGAGATTTGCGGGATATCAATGTCGTTCTCTTCTTCATCTTCGCAAGCCACCACCACATCAAAGTGCTTCCTATTTGGAGGCAGTTCTGCCTTCGCAATACTCGTAGCCAAGTCCACCATGGTCCTGTCCATGCGCTCCTTGTGCTTCGGGAACATGCTGTTAAAGAGCAGGCAACTTCCATAGGAGATGCTGTACGCGCTTAGGCCCTGGTCTTCGAGCCACTTGAGGAGCTGCTTTAAAGTTGGGTTGTCTCTTATAATCCACCTATCCCATACTGTCCACTTCATATCTTGGTGCTTGATGACTTTAGGAGGAACTGGTTCAGCCATGGAGTACAGAGGAAGGGAGAGATTGGCAAAGGTGTTTCGGTAGTCCTCAACCGGGTGCCCTCCATCCAGAACCTTGTACAGCTCCAAGCAGACAAGGCCAGTTGCCAGAGCAGTAGCTGTTGCAATCGCAGGAATGATTCTTCCTGCAATGAATTTGGCTTTCAGCTTGTCAACTTCACCAATGCCATAGTTCCTTGCCCTCATGTTTGCAAATCCAGCTATCAGGTCCATATGATAGTTTGTGTCATCATCCTGCATCAAAACATATGAAAAGCGCCATATCAGTTGCAGGATTCTGAGGGAAAATGAGAAAGGAAAAAGAAAGTCGCCTCCTGTAAACTTTGAACTTTCACATACTTTTGGCTCTACGACACCATCATACAACAAGCATTTATCTTATGATATAGCACTCAGCAACAAATCCCTCCCCAATATCAATAACAATGCTTATAAATACGCTAAACGCACACCTAACGAGTAACGATCTAACAATGTCAAATTGTAACAGTTGTGTAGCTCATTGCTTATAAATATTTAAGTTGATTTCCTTATTAGGGTGGGCTATAATTAGTTCTGCAAGATTTAACCGTCATGTACTTCAGTACTTCCTACAGAACATGCAGAAGACCTAACAAGTTTGGGAGATGCTAACACCCTAATTCGAAATTTCTTATACATTGCTTATTATCTGCATGTTTCAAAAAAGAACTTTATTCTTGCACATGTACCATGGTTGCCCTCAAAGGTAGCTCCAACATTTTACCATACATGGAAGTCACTCTATCTCAGAAGCCGCAAGCCTGAGATGAACAAATAAATACGATGTCTAGAGATAATTTCTACATAATGAGAAAAGGCTTTCAACAAACCTTCTCAAACTGAATCGGGTTCATCTTGAAGCCTGGTGGCAGCCGCCCCTTGCATTTTTCTAACTTCACAACCAACTCATTGATAACCGCAGCATCATCAATCGATGCTGGTAAGACGCTTGTAGATTTTTCGTCAGTCTCAATCTTCACATCTTTCTTAGGCTGAAAATCTGGTACCATCACTTTGTTAACAGCATCAGCAAACTTTGTACGAGACTTTACCCAATCAGGAATTGGGATGTTGAATGTCTCTGCTCGTAGTATAGATGCTGCCATTAAAAACTGAAGGTGGCTGAGATCATCAACGGAGAACTGCAGCGGGCGAGGAAAACGCTTGGGGGCAGACCAAAATGGTGTCCCACTACTGGTTGTAGCATCCTCAGGAAAAGTATATGTTAACTGCTTCACACGGTTGACAAAGTAGTCCTCGAATCTGTTTCCATTAAGAACAATTGATTAGATACAGGAAAGAATATTATGATTAAATGAAAACTAAAAGAATATTGATAAACAAGAACTGTACTTTAGACGGGCCCAGTTTATGCAATCTTGAAACGTCTCACATCTCTCCTTGTCAAGACATTCAATGACACTTTCCAAGTTGTTCCTGGCCTGAGCATCACCAGCATTCTTCATTGCAGCAGTGTATTCATGAGGATTGGTCAGGTAGGCATTTACTTCAGCTGGCACCTTCTCAAGTAGACCCTCAAACTCAGATCGGGCCCATGTCAAGCAGTGGTCAATGTTGTGAGGGAATGAATGGACAGTACACATGGGTGCTTGCTTTTCAGGTGGGTCCCGCGATGCTCCATAATTTTCAGTCAGGTGAGGAATGACCATCTGCGTGTTGCACTTGGCACCTAGTGTTCCTGATTCCAAAAGGGGCTTCTGGAAATACAAGCATCTCTGATCAATGTAAAGCCTTGCATTCACATTGTCCAGAGCATTGATAACAACATCCAAATTCTCCCAGAAAGTATCATCAAACACATTTTCAGTATCCGGGCTAGCGCGATTCTGCAGTGCTTCAACGTTCAGACTACCATTTATCAACGTAGCAGCAGAGGCAGCTACTGTTGATTTAGCCTGCCCAATGTTCCAATCTCGGAAGAGAAATTGCCTGCTAAGGTTACTCTTCTCAATAACATCATCATCTGTAATTGTTAACTTCCCTTCTTTACCACAAGACACACCCATCAATGCTAAATTCTTCAAAAACTCACATCCTAGTGCACCAGATCCGACAGTGAACACTTTTGCATCCTCCAGCTTTTTCTGGAGCTTGGCTCCGAATACTGAAATTTGTGCATCATATCGGCTGTTCAAAGGCTTCAAATCATTAGGATCCAAGGTCCCTGACGGAAGGGATTCAACTGAATCAAAGTAGAAAAACTGTCCACAAGGCAAGGAAAAACAAGTCTTAAATTATAATGATACAAACACAAACCTAGCGGACCAGGTAAAGATTCAAAACCAAAAAGCAGTGTCGATCATTCTTGCAAAAAAATTTCAAGTTTGGTTTGAGTAATTACCTGGAAAAGAGGATGGAACTTAGCAGAACAGGCCTTCACAACTTCTTGTCCAACAATACCACCAAACATAGCAGCCATGGGATTTAGCACAGCTCTAGCACCAAATGCAAAATGACGAAGAATCTTGTGGTCAATCTCCTCAAGCTTCCCATCTGCTGAGCTATCATTGATGTTAGTTACCAAAGATATGAATTTTGTAGCATCATCCTCAGATCCAGCAACAGGGAAACGCCCCAACTCTGAGATGAACTTATCTAGTGCCTGAAATGCCAAGTGTAGGAGAGGTGGGCGATCAAACTTGGAGAAGTCAATCAGAAGGAAGTCGCCATGATCCTTAAGTGCTTCTCGCAAAGGCTTAAAGTTCAACACCTTGGGTTGCTTCACCTGTGTCACTATACCCCCTTTCTCATACGCAGCATAATTGGTAGTGTCCTCCTCGATTGTGAATGAGTAGGGTCTTGCATTCTTAACCTTCCTCGGCTTTCCATCATTCAACTCAGTCATTCCATGTACTTCGGTGAACACAACTAAATCCCCATCCTGGAACTCAAGCCTCTCATCATCAACACATGCTACGAGAGCAGGGTTGTCGTTACTAATCGATGCAATTATGCCTGTATGTGGATCCTCACCATCAACGTCAAGAACAGTGAACTCAGGGCCAAAGTCACAAAACACACTGCCAAAAAGGCCTCGTACTTCGGATTTTATAAAAGATATGGGAGGCTTATGATTATGGCAGTAGTCATCGAATTCAATTGCTTTCTCCAGGCTAATATCAGTGAAAACTACAGCCTGCAGAAATTGAAATACAAAGCTAAACACAGTTGCCTACTGAATAATTAAAGCATATAAAACATAACTATACAGAGAAATATAAACACAGCTCCAAAACTTGACAGGAAAATTCACTCGGAATCCAGCTTAATAACAATATCAGTACTTGTTTATCCAAATGCACCTCTTCCCAAAAGTACAAGAAAGTCCGTCTACTACTGTTTGTTAGTAGATAAACACAACTATACAGGAACAAAACCATTCAAACTATACATTGTTAAAAACGAGCAAATAGTCTAAGATACACCTTGTGTTATTAGGCAAGGAGAATATATGATTTCAAGAACATTGATTCACTTGATTTCACCACAATCCTCTAAAATAAAAGTTGGCAAAAAAACTGCTGTAATACAGGAAAACAGAAACACCATTCTGGCTCCAATAATTGGAAAGGCTTTGAACTTCTAAAGAAACATCGACAGAAAGAGAGAGAATACTCAAACATATTCCTCATGTTCATAGGCAAGCAAAACAAATATGATAATCAAGAACACTGATTTCCCTCGATTATAAAAATGTAAATACGAAACTGGATTTAACCACAGACCTGTAAATTAAAAGTTAGCAATATCAAGCCATCGTGCAACAAAAGAAGTAACAAAGAAACGAGGGTCACCTGGAAATCAGAGAGTTTCTCTTTTGTCAATTCAGTTGTTATGGTCGAAATGAGAACAGCGTTGTTTAGTTCTTGTAATTTTTGGACACAGGCAAGGGCCCGATTCTTTCCAACATCATCCTCAGAAAAGAAGAAGTTGCTTGACAAGTCCCACAACTCAACAACTCCATCATCATGTAAGGTCACAGACTTGACACCGGCAAGAACAAGGTTTTTTGCTGCAACAAATATAAATCTCATTACATAAACCACAGAAATACCAATTATTTGTACCACCATAATTTCTATGACAAACGAACTAGGAAGTGATTAGCAAAGTGCTCTCTTCGAGCTCCTTATTATAGGATACAAAACAGTGAATCATTTCACAGTTTTCTCATGCATGATCGGGTTATGCATGTCTAACCTAAAAATGGAAAACACAATTCCATAAATAAAGAAATGACATTTATATCTTTCTCTTTATTATTCTCAGTTATTATAAGAACAATTAAATTCCCAATATCATCCAAAAGAACGACGTTTTTCACATACCAATCTCAGCGCCGAGGCCCTGCATTCCAGAGACGAGAATGTTGGAGGCAAAGAGCCGGCGCATGGTCTCCCTGCCATACACCGCCAGCTGCCGGCTGTGCAGATCTTCATCGATATCGTTTGAGCTCCCGTTGCCCAATGCCATGATCGGCAATTCGTCGACGCTGCTACTGTTGATGTTGTTGTTGTTAAAAGTGGTGGTGTTATTGTTTTCGTTGCTCTTAGAACCGTCCGTAGCCGCAGCTCCGCGAAGCTTCTTGATCGGAGATTCCGTGGCTTCGTTTACTACAACCTCTCCGCCCACTGCTTCTCTCTTTCTAGGAAGCATATAGTGCGATGAACTGCCGAAACACCAAAATCTCATTTTTATCAGTAATCAGTCTCAAATTCCACACTCTAAAACCAAACCCTAACACAATCTCCGATTAATTGCACTATAAATATTATTATATCATTTTAAACTAAAATTAAACCCTAAAATCACAAGATCGATTCAAACGCCTCCGGATTTCAGCTGATTGAATTTATTTCACCGAACAAAAAAAAGGCACCAGAAAACAATATCAAAATTTTCCTTCGTATACTTTTCTCAAGAAACAAACAGAAAGTAAACAGCTAAAAAGTGATCTACAATCAATCGATTCGAAAACTGAACACATAGATCGATTCGATGCGATAAAGCGAAAAGAAAAGCATGCGGGTGAAGCAAAGAATATACCGAGACGAACTGTGGCGAAGAAGCGACGGGGAGAATTTTTGGAGAGAGAAAAGGAGAGGAGAGAGAGAGAGGAAGCGTCGATTGCAGGTTTTCGTTAGGGTTTCTTGTTTCAGCTGCAGAGAGATGCGATGGTCCTGAGGTCGCGGTTCATCTCCCTTTGTAGAGAGACAGAGAGAGAGAGAGTGAAACAGGTGGGCCGTGAAAGGTGAACTTGGATTGGGGTAAAGGGGAATGATGTCCTTCGGGGTCTGTTTGGGTGCGGGGTTTAGTGTAATCTCATCAGGGATAGTGCTGGGATAATGTCGTACTGTCGTTTTTTCCCTTGTTAACAAACAGATGAATGTAATTGAAATTGCCGGTGTTGGAATTCAATTGAACCGACTGAATGGATTTTGCGTTTACCAATTTGTTTTTGCTTTGTCATTGTTTCTAGGTAATCACGGATAAATATTTTTGTTAAATACTTGACGATATATTGTTGAATTCAATAACTTGGTGTCGGAATTAAGCAAGTCTGATTTTATATTTAACGACAAATCAAACTTATTTCGATGCTTTTGAGGTTTTCGAATTAAAAAATTTAGAGTATTACGAAGTAACTTAAATCTTGACTAGTTAAAAAGATTTTGTGATATTGATATTACACGATATGACATTACACGTTAACTTAATAAGAAACTAACGATAAGCTTCGGTTTTTTGAGATGCTAACGGCCATTGCGCAACTTCGCTAAGTCTACTCGAATTATGCAACACTTAATGATATGGCCCACCTCTGGATGCTTATAAATAATATTCATAGTAATTGCGTACTTTAATTTTCAACTTGTACCAGAACAATAATTCGGGATTTAATCAGTGTATGTTCGGTGTCATTCGTCTATCTGCATTGTTCGTTTTGTACATTTTTAAATGGAGTCGCACTGAAGTAGTCGCGCCGACGACTGTTTGGAAACATACTTAACCCGCACCACTATCTGCTTGAACCCGCATCACGTCACCACCTCAATCCGCAGCCACACCTGGATCCATCTCCGCAGCACCGCACTTGACTACTGCAACCATTGAACCACCATCCGCTGCTGCACACCCCGCCTGTAATTCCTTCTGCACCAGAGACGAGATCCATCGAACCCACCACACCGCATCACACTTGTCTTGTCCTTTGTGATCTGACTTGATGAATCACCACGACCTGTTTGAAACCACACCCGCACCCAATCTGCATCACACCTGCACCCTCTTATCTGACTTGCCCCCACCAATGAAAAAAAGAACAAGGAACAAAGATACGAAAAAAGGACGCAGAGAAAAGAAAAAGAAAGTTAAAAATAAAAGAACTTGAGTGTTTACAAACCAAAGGAACAAAAAAAAAAAATTTGGTAAATCCTTTCCGTAGAAAGGAACAAAATTTTTTTTTTTTTTTTTTTTTTTTTGAAAACGAAAGGAACAAAATTTTATTCCAACAACAATTTACAAACCAAAGGCCCGTATAAACATAAACAAAACAAACAGGGGCCATCCAAGCTAACCTAAAAGCGCCCAAATAAGGGCCCAAAGCTAGATAGGGAACAAAAGAAAATTCTAAATACCTTCTACCGCCACCGTTGTGTACATAGTAAAAAATTGGATCGTTTGTTTGTTTGGTATTACAGTTGGGATATGGAAAATGAAAATCTTGTCCTCTTAGTGACGGGATCCATACTTCCAACATCTGTCTGCTGAAAATGGGATTTATCTACATTAGGGTCTGTCCATATTCTATATGGATCTATATCTATTTGCTATCTGTCTGAATTTGCATGTCTGTTCGTGTAGCGGAGCCTACTTGTATGTCCGTGTAGTAAAGCCTGCATGTATGTCCGACTAACGGAGCCTGTATCCACATCTGCTTGTTAGCAAACTCATGTTGTTTACCACTATGAATTTGAAGGTAGTACTAGAAAATGTTAATATTTCTAGTTATTTGATTGTTTGGGTTTTAGGGCCAGTCCATTACAGTTAGATTTTCGTATAGAGATTTGGGTATAATTTATTCACTAGTGAACAAATCATTCAAAATGTAGTTCTTAATTTGTAGCCGTCTCACCATTCTTCATTATAAATAATATTCATAGTTTCGTAGTAATCTTCATTTGTAATCCGTGGTTTGATTTTCAACTATTTGGTAGTTTTTTTCCTTAGTTTGTAGGGTTGGACACGACTTTTGTATATTTCCGGATACCTACAACAATCCCCAACCCATGCATGTAAAACTAAGTTAAAGTAAGTTGGTTTCTAACTTATACATAGCACCAAACATATATAACAAATGCTAAGGAGACTTTTTAAGAATGAAACTCTTCATAGATTCCTTGTCACTCATGTTTTTGGCATAATGTTTTATAATGTTAGTACGGGAATTAACGTTAATCTGTGAGATGACAGAGTGTCTAAGCAGAGTCTCATTTTAAAAAAGTTTCCTTAACATTTCTTATATGGTAGGTTTAATTACAGATACCTAATATAAGTGAAAGGATAAGTAGGTTCCAATCATGTTGTTGGAACACTTAAGACATGTTAGTCATAAATTGGGCGATAAGTAGGTTTTCTTATAAAGGGCACACAAACGTTATTTCCAACAAAAATCTCCAACGTGATATTTTGAGAATTCTTTACTCGTCTTTTGTCTTCCTCAGCATAAGTTAAAGTAAAAGGGACTATATATGTGCCAAATTTTAATTAAATATTGATGGCAACTATAAAGTAACACATACGATACGAATATCACTGTAAAGAAGAATAAAGTGTTATTGTTCAAAGAGAATCAAGAGTATTGTCTTTTTGTGATATGAAAATTCATGAAACGGTAAACTTGAACAAAACTATACAAAGATTGTCTATGCAAAAAATCACTCTATTTAAGCGAAAAAATTAATTAAAATTAAAGTCATTTAGTTACTAATAGTATAAAAAAAGATGAACGGAATAACTAAAAGTATTATGAATAGTCTATATATTTGCTACAATATATTGATTAAATGACCTTAGTTTTTGCAGATATAATCGTTGCAAAGCGATTCATAATATGAACGGTTATCATCATAAACACAAAACTCTGTAATTCGAACACGAATAATTTTGAGTAGGAACTCGTACTAATCTTTGAGTAGCCAAATATTGTTCTTTCTAACATTAACACAAAGAATTTTGAGTAGGAACTCGTACTCATCCTTTAGTAACCAAATATTGTTCATTCTAGCATTAAAAACAGAAGTACTACTAAAATGAAAAGAATTAAAGGGTTGAAACGAAACTCATTTTGTTGGTTGGAATAAGTTCAGCTTGATCGCATTCCTTGCTTCAAAATCAAAACCCATTTGAGCAACTGAATGAACGTCGATTTCACCGGGAAAAAAAATCCGTTGATACAAACCCTAATTAAAGTATTACCTCAATATTTTGTTAACAAAAAAAATACTACTTGAGAACTGATTGAACATTGACGTATCATAATTTTAGCTCATTATTAAACAATATGGAGTATCTTTCAAGTAAGGTCTACAAAAAAATCCAACATGAAAGGGACTAGGATCTGGCGAATCTTATGAATCCTATGCAAATCTTTGATTTCATTGTGTTAAGGGTCATACAAAATCTCTCTTTAAACTACTAGGCAAAGCCTTCTTTTTATGTGCGAGAACTCTCTAAGAAAAATACTCGTAATCATTGTAAGTTTTATACAAAAGCACTTTTAAGACTTTAATAACATGTTTACTTACTTGAAATCAAAGAAGGCATGAATCAGTATGAAAAGAAATGACATGTTCACATATCACTGCCGTATTTGTCATTTTGAGAAGACTTTAATATTCAATATTTCACTTTGTTAGATAATATGTTAGTAAGAGAATATAAACCTATATGGATATGTAATAGTAAAACATTGTCTTCTTTTCCTTTACTTGCTTATAACGTATCTTCACTATAATTTTTCATAATTAGTAATTAGAATCGTTCAATCTTGAAATATTTATTTGAAGATTATCTCTACAAAAAATTATTTGAATCTGATATCGTTTATGCATCTAAATATATGAAGTCAACAAATAATCATAAATATTTTACACCGGAGCACTAGGGTTTCTCACTCGTGTGAGTTCCCATGTGCGTATAATCCGCCATTTACATCATCAGGTCCTTCTGTGGAATCCCAGGGACATCATTTCCTTGCTTTTTCTTTACTTCCCTCTGTTTCTCTATGTTTCGTTTTTCCATATTCATAGTTTCATTTTTATTTTGTGTCTATTTTATTTTCTTATTCTTTATTTAGGTCTTTCTTTTTCTGATTTGTTTTAGTGTGTTCAGGTAGTTTATTGTGATTGTTTATACGTTTTTATTTTTATTTTTACACCTTGAGGACAATATATGATTTAAGTTAGGGGTGAAGGGCAAAATTTTAGGTTTTTAAATTTTGTGTCAATAAAAAATTTCGTTTCTAAGTTAATATCTATAGATTATTTTAAATATCAGGACAAATGGACGTAATGAAAGATTAATTCCACAATATAGTCTTTTCTATTATTTTACTTAGACACTAATTTATCAGTTATACTTTGAAAATTTGCACATCACACCAACATTGTTTGTGGGAGTGAGGTTGACGTTCTGAGACGTTTTAGGCATTTTGATGGTCAAGATGATGTTTTTAGAGGAATATTCAAACTAAGAACTTGAGGAGGACATGTCAAACTTTGAAAAGAGAACTTTTAGGACCAAATCAGACCTGATTTGGTGAGTCAAAAGAGAGATTTTCTCTATAGTTCAAATTCTAATATAACTAATAAACTGTGATTCATTATTTAATTAAATTTTCAGTTTTATTAGAAGACCCTGTTTAGGTAGGACTTTCTTTTCTGACATATGTATGTTGCCAAGCTCTAGTTAGGGTTCCTCACCCACCATATTTTGGAGAACTAGCCTGGGAGCTTCGGCGATTTGTAACCTTCTACAAGGGTATTGTTTTCTTTACTTTCATCTTAATAATATTTTTGTTTTTCAATTATGAATATTTATAACTAATTTCCTCTTACCAGGGCGAGGTTATGATCCTTAGCATGAACATGTAATTTCTTATAAATTTGCTTATGATGTTATGCATGCATGCTTTGAACTATTAAGCATCAAGTTTAAACCATCTTTATGTCTTTATCGTTGGCTACCACTAGGATTTTAGACAAATAATTTGATGTAATTTATTGTGATTGATAATTGTAATTTACTTAAGGCGAATATTACGCTTTTAAAGGTTGCATGATTTTTTGGTTTTTACAAAACTTAATGAGTCTTGCATGTTTATATTTAATCTGAATATAACACGCGGATTGCATGTTGGATATACGTTATAGGTTGAATATCATGAGTAGAATATGTATTAGAAAAACCTAATTTTCACAGCATGTATGTAGTAATTCAAAAGTAGTTAGTACAACTACATATGATTGTTAATAGCGACGACTAAACCCTAGTGCCTTTCACATTTGATGTCTAAACACCATGTGCTTTTATTCTTTTTGCCGATTTTGATATTGCCAATTAGTTATTTTTATTCTGTTCTTGTTATTTAAACTCACAATTTCAATCTTTTAAAAAAATCTTGTGTTGAATAGTTAACTAGGAATTAGTTTTAAATACACATTATTCTTATCAATCCTTATGGAAAACGACCTTACTTAAACTGTTTATGCTACAATTATCTTGTTCTCTTGTAAATATTTTATAGGTGTTTTTAACTCTATTTTTACAGGTGGTAAAAATATTATCAGTACCTACACTATTGATTTATCTAATACATTTGGATGACTAAACAATATCTGATTCGAACGATTTTTTTGTAGTGATGGTTTTCAAATGAAAGTTAAGAGATTGAACGACTCCGATTATGAAATTTCTACAGTACATATACGTTATCCGTAATTAAATACGTGGAATTATGTTTACATTTTAATTAAGGATAATGTTAGGTAGACTAGTTTTTTAAACTGACGTGTCACCAATATAAAATAAACACATTAATCAACACCTAAGTAATAATCCAATCTTCATCACGGTATATGATTTACAAAATTTGATCTAAATAATTGGCCTCCCTAGTATTTTCCTTTAATTAACTCTTCAATGCGCGTGCTTAAGGGTGAGAGGGACCACTACAAACGTTCTATACAAACAGCTGCGCAGACGCTCAGAACCACCAGCTGGAGACCATCACATACAGTACTACTTCTCCAACTAAACACATTGATTCACTAGTTCGCTAGATTCATTAGTAACCAAATTGATCACCAGGCAATGGCAATGAAGAAGAAGAAGAACCCTAGCAAGGGAATGGTTGCAGCTGCTGGCAACAAAAAAGAAAGCTTTTGTAAACCAAATCTTTCAAATTATGCAAGTGTAATTCCAGCAAAGAGGAGGTCAGTGAAAAGGATGATGTTTGATTCAATGCTCAAATCTCTTGCCTCTTTTTTTCATCGCTGGTCATCGTCTTCCTCTCAAGACTCCAAGTCCAACAAGAAGACGACCAGCCTCATATTTTCAGACCAATCCTAGAATATATTCATGGATACGTTCACAATCTTCGATCTCTCGACTGATGTTGTTCATGTATCAACATATATACTATCATGCTGTTCTGAAATTATTGCAGTGTACTTAGAAAGCTAGGTCATAGTGTCTTAGTAGATATGTTTTCCGGTGTCCAGCTAGCTGACTCAGGCTAGCCTCTACGTTTCTGTACCGTAAGTAATTAGAGTTTTAATTTTCTGTCAGATCAAATAAAATTTTATTTAGAACGATATCGTACATAGTGCAAATGGTAAGGAAAGCAAATAGTATCAATTCAAATGGTATATCAGAGACCCATTCAAATATGATCCACAGGCGAGGGGAGCGAAAGGGGCTCCAAATTTGAAGGGGCTCCCAAAAAATGTTGTCATCTAATATTTTTTTAAATAAAAAATTTAGAGTACACAATGAGATATTTAGATAGCCAATAACAACACTCTAAAAACGATTTTTTTTCTTCTTTCAATTTTATTATATAATAATGCTATATATTCAAGTGAAACATTAAACTTAGAGTTTTTGAAGCTTTGTTTCTTGTTTGACTGTTTAAAATTAAATTGCTTTTGATTATTTAGTGAAGGTTATGTTTGTAGCTCTTCTTACATATTATTTAACGACATTTATTGCTTTCTAAAATCAATAAATTGTCCTACATTTTTTTTTTTTTTTTGGAAAACTATCTTAAAAAGAGATCCTTCTATAAATTTTGCACAGGACCGAAATCTCTGAGACAGCCTTGATATAATCTAATAATTAATAGAAGATTCGAACTGGAACCTCTTCCACCATTAAGAACAAAAGTACCCCTAGAGTAAGAAGAATCCGAGAGGTTAAACCGAAGCTCAGTTGGCTGGCCACGGAAGAAGTTCAGTTTGGTTGTATTCCTTGATTCCAAACCAATTTCATTTCAGCAACAAAATGAGTTTCAATTTCACCACTCAAAAAAGTCCCTTGAAAACAAACCTAGAGCACCTTAATATGTTCGAAGGAAATTAAATCGGTCTTGATTGAACATTGACCTATCATAATTCTAGATCATCAGTAGATCGTCTAAAAATTATACAAGGAATACATAGAGTTGAACATACTAAAATAAGAAATTAGATTGTTCGTTGGAAATCTCCCGAAAGCTATACCAAATTTTTCCATTTAAATTGATTGTGCCTATTCTTGTGGGATAATTAAAATGGAAGAGATCCAGTGGTTTCCGAATCCATATCTAAGGAATTACAAAAAAAGGTACTTTCGATAAAGATGTGAACTAAGAAGATTGGTGGACGAAATATGATCAACGAAATACAACATTGAGTGTTTTCCAATAATGTCTACAAAAATTCAAACATGGAAATTGACTAGCCTCTGGTGTACAGGACAAGGTTTTGATGAGCGTCCAATCAATAGTTTGTAGGAGGATTACGTTTCCCTACAGAGATTTTTTTTTTTTTTTTTTAATAGCTCAAGTCCATGCATCGTTCCGAAAAAAAAAAAAAAAAAGACCTCAAGTCCATGTCAACCCCAAAGACCAAGTGAAGAAGAAGACGGAAAATCTTTGGTTTCATTGCTTTAAGATCATATAAATCCTCTGCAAATCTTTCTTTTCATTGTATTAGGGTCATACAAATCCTCAGCAGATCTCTATAAAGATTGCTATATTATTAGTCCCCGGAAAATGTTACTATATACAGTTGTTAAAAATTTATGAGATAGTGAACCATGGGGGCTTGATTCACTACATACTGTTTTTGGTCCGATGCTTTGACTTTGTATACACATATTCCTAGGGAAATGGTTTCTGTAGATAGGTTAAATCAAAGTAGAATTGGGGGACAAAAATAAATCGAAGTGTGTAGAAAAAAAAAAAAAAACTATTTGTGCGAAAATCACTTCTCATAATGTTATTGATTAGTAAAGATTGTCGCCAAATTTTTAAGGTTTGATTGATATAAAGAAAAATTAAGGAAAATGGCTTGAAAACTTTGAGTTTTAATGATAAGAACAAAATTAAGGTTGAAGTGAATAGTACTAGAATTGACTTTTTAGTGTAAAAATATGGATTTTCATTAAAATGAACAGTACCGAGAGTTTTTCGTTAAAACTCTCTTGATATAATGCCCCCTAAAAATATGATCGAATCCCATATTGTTTTTAGAAGTAATGTTGTGGTCCCTTGATCGCTGTTTAGCGTTGTACTTTGCCCCAATGACCGTTAAGTTTGTCAAAATGTCCATCCAAATCGTTAGCATGCCAAATACGAAACGCCACCGTTTAGAAGAATTAAAAACTGAACACGAGACCTCGGATGTTCGGTTTAACCTTCTCAAATGGATTCCAAAAGAAAGAAAGCTGCGTTTCCTCCAATCACTGAAATAAGAGTAATTAGGAAAAGCAGCGCAGATGGGTTTTGTTTCATATTGTAATAATTATATTCATCATGAAACACTTTACCTTGCAAATTAACTTCACAGATGGGTTTTCTAGAAGGTGTAGACTTGATAGTGCTCGTTGACCAAAATATAAAAAGACTTAATAGTGCCCCCGTAAAATTTCTTGGATTACCTGATGAAAAGGGGAACTTGGCTACGCAAACGTGTGAGATAATGTAGAGTATCGTCCTATATTAAATTTAAAAAAATTTACAAAAGCTATTTATAAGGAGTTACGTTACTCTTACTACCGATTTGTCTTAACCTCAATTTTTTTCTTGGTGTCAAAATATGTTCGCTTACATATAAAGTCTAATAGCCACGCATGCTACAAGTTACCAATTTCGTGTTGCACAAGTGTTTAAAGTGTCATCACACCTGAATTAAACATTAAATTCAAATGACCCCAGATGCACAAGTTTCTTTAAACCAAATTCATTCAATTTACATATGTGAAAAATTATCCCAAGAATTTTTCACTCCGCTGGGGCAACTTTCTTCCACTGCAACAACCGAAGGCATTAACTTCCTAGTAAAATATTTGTAAGCAAATGCTGATCAACGTGCGATTTGGGGCAGGGATTAGAGCAGTGGAAACCTGAAAATGTTGTTGAAGCATCATGAAGCATTTCTTGTGACCAGGAGAGACTGGGGCGCTTCCCAGAGGTTCAGGTAGGGTAACTCTAAGGTCATCTCCAATCGAAAGAGCTAAATACAACTCTTTTCATAACTATAATAATACAAAAAAGTATTTTTAAATGAACAATATTAGGCCATGCTCATATATAATATATAACAGAATGGGCTAAACATAAAATTCCTGTTAGTAGCTTAACTAACTACGTGCATTTTAGGCTGTATTCGTTTAAACATGTGATTCTAGCATGCATTATAAGAGTGTCTACAACCAAAAGCTACTATTATTCACTGTTATTCAGCTAAACTTTCCATCAACGGGAGTCCAAACTTTTCGGAATATCAACAAGAGTCATCCAAAATGATGAGAAAATTAACATGTTAAAAGAAATGAAATTCCTAGTTGAAAAAACCCAGAAAGAAAAATAAAATGCGTCGACAGCAGGATTCGAACCTGCGCAGGCAAAGCCCAACAGATTTCGAGTCTGTCTCCTTAACCACTCGGACATATCGACAACCTTGTGAAATCACAGAAGAAAAGATATATAATGAAATCACAGAAGAAAAGACATATAACATTTTGTTTCTCTCTCTCTCTCTCTGTTACTTTAATTTTCGCGCTATTGATGAAAAGGGGAATTTCATTGTCGGGCGAGCCCTAAATTCAACACGGCAAATCCCTAAATTCGTTCCCACCAATTTCTCTTTAATTTGAAAATTTCACAACAAGCTCTCACCAGGTAATTTGCGTTTTTACAGTCTATTTGAGAAATGGGAGAAGCTTCTGGAATTTCGAAGCTGATTTCGTACAGCGACGATCTGGTGAAGGTGTTGAAGGACGAGAGGGACATCAACAACTTGGCGCAGTGTCTCCAGCACCGCGAGGCCCTTCTCTCCTCCTGCGATTCCGATTTCAATGAACTCCAGAACTCGCTTCGAGGTTTGTTTCTTCACTTGTGTTCCGTTTGTTTCCCGAGAAAATTTACGACCCAGAAAATTCTCAGTCGGTTTGTAAAACTTTTTCACTTTTGAAGCTGCTAAACTCTTTAGTCTATACCTAACATAAATATTGGATTGTTTAGTTTTGGAAATTACTGTATGCACACCCGCGCAGAGAGCTCCATCTCAAAATTTAGGGTTCTAAAGTATTTTCCGGGAAAATTTTCCCAAGAAATTGGAAAAGGGCGGATTTTTAGGTCTAATTTATGATTCTTTGTTTAGCTTTCGATTGAATTATTTCCGGTATCTGTGATGCGGATTGGAAACAATTTTTACGCATTTGCAGTATCTTCCTTTCATAAATGCTGTTCGAAGAGATATATTTGGTTGATGTTGTATGTCGGTATGTGCGTTGATTGATGAGTTCTTATATGAAGCAGACTACCAAATAAAGACAGATGAATGCAAGCAGAAAACTGAGGCAGCAAAATCGGAGGTTGTTGCTGATGAAGAGCTAGACCGTCTTCAAAGAGAGTTTGATGTGGATGCTGAAATAGAAAGTTTGCTTACGGAGGAGCTTAGATAAGTATACATTTAGTTGCGTTGGCTGTCAGATTTTTAATTTTAGGTTGACTAGCAATGGTTGTCGATTTGGCTCTCTTTTGCTTCAACACAGTTATAGGCAACGAGATTAGTGATTTAGAACGCCAAAGGATTGATGTTCAGGAGAAAAAGCGAAACTTGAAGAGGCGTGAGCAAGATGAGTTCAGGGAACAGTAAGTATTTCGAAGTTTGATGCTGACATTATGTCGATTCTTTCTCTTCTATTCTCAGTGTTTTATATTTCTTAGGTTTGAAAAACATCGGTAAAAGTATATACATTCTGTGTTGGTCAAAATGGATTGTTCTGGTCGTGACAGACTGACAATCCATATCTAATCAATGAAATATTATCTCTAATCTACAGGAGGAAGCTTTCCATGTATGCTTCTGTCACAAACATTATACCAAACCTGGAAGATCAATCGCGTGATATGGGCTGTATCCTACCGCTGAAACTTATTACATGCATATTTGTTCATTCGTTTGTTCGTTTATTCTTTTTCTGCAATGTTATTAGAATATGATAAGGCTGTTTTATATTGCTATCACCTTTGTTTTCCTTAAGCCTAAAATTACAGATATAGTGGATAGCAATAAGAAAATTGTTCAGAAGTTTGAATTCGACCCAACAAAGACGACTGCCTTCCAAACATGTGATAGCGTTTGGAAGATGATAGCTTCGTGATAGATCTTGAGCATTTCCGTTCAGACGGCTCATATTATGGGATGGTGTTGGTGCCCTATGGAAGCATTTTGCTTGTGTACTTTGCGTTTTTACAGTCTATTTGTTGTAGCAGAAGTTTGAAGGGCGTATTTGAACGTCATGTATTCGAAATTCAGTTTCATTCATATCTGTTGAACCAAGGTACACCACCAATAGATCATCTTAAAACACTACATGTAATGCTGGTCAATTATTCGTAATGATACCAACGTGATCTTATTAATTTGTTACACCATGTAGGTTTTCAAAACATAATGTAGCATAAGCTGCAGCATACGCCACCCTTTTTTGTATATATCAGGACCGGTCCTGAGATTTTGAGGGTCCGTTGCAAAATTTAAACTGGAGCCCTGACTAAGAAGTAAGAGCAGAAACAAAATGTGCAGTGTCCAATTTTGGCTCTCCTTTTTCTCATAGCCACTATCGTAGCATGTCGGTAAAGGTTCAGGTTGAGCAATTGCTCGATGAAGGAAGCACAGTTTGAGCAAAGTGCTATAATAAATAGTCAGATCAACTTTCAGATGGTCTGCTACTTGGGGATTCAAAGGAAACAAAGGCGGGGCGGCATAGTCGATGCCATGATCACCTTCAACGGAAGAACACGACGGAAGAGAAATGGACAGCACAAGAGTAAGAACAAGGGAGAAGAACAACTTAGGAGAAGCCATTAAGGCATTCATTTAGCTCTTAATGTTTGCTTAATTAGCACTTAAGGGTGGTGAGCATATATTTATATTATACAGATGTCCCAAATGCAATGTGGACACTTACCAAAACTGTTTAGGATGCATAATTACATTACACGTCGGAAAATCTTGGTCTTTTGTTTTTCTTTTACAATTAAGGGGCTTAGGATTCTGCTAAATAAGGATTAAAAAGAAGAAAAATAGGGCCCAAGCTACATAATTAAGCTGTAATTAGAACCCCTTTTGTGTAATTAGCAAGTCCTGCGAATCCATGCACATCACAAATCCGATGTTGTATAGGGAATGAATAATGACCTGCTCAGACTTATGGTTAAACAAGAAAAGCATTCTCCTAAATAGGTGAATTCCTAAGGGGTCGTTTCGTGCTTCGAGTTGGATTGGATGGGAGAACTCGTACAATTCAATGTACAAGCAACGGTAGAGCTGAATGATTTTTCATTTTGATCGGATTAGAATAGATTACATGATGAAAACACATTCCTTCTACGCACCGGACGAGCTCTAGAGTTCATAGCTCCAAACACACCCCATTTCCTATACTACCATTTGTACTAATCCTGAATATTAATATAAATCAGGTACTTAAGCAAGCTGAGAAATTGATTTCTGCGGCGATCGAGTACTCTATTGTGCCTTTTGCTTCAAATGCACAGATCGGCAGGCCATCGGCACAGCCACACCTTTGTAAGCCTTGCATACATAGGAAGCGAAATTTTCGTAGTCCTGCATTAAGGTGAAAAACATTGAGAGAGATAATCCTGCACCAAAAATGTAACGCGAAAGAGAGATGACGAACATTTCCAATCGGTTGATTGTTCAGAACCAGCCATGGAACGAACTTAAGAGGCAGACTGAGGTGCGCGGTTTCATTCGCATATTTTAGTTCAAGCTGCATTGCGTTAACAACCTCAATTGTCAGATTACGCGACATAAACAGGAATTATGGTAGATACGACTATGACTATTCGACGAGTACTAAACGAAGTTTACCTTTGTTGCATTTGCACTTTTGTAGCAATCCAAAACGGGCTTTAAAGGCAATCCCAATGAGCTGAAACAAGTTTGCCATTCCTTGTGCCTTCCCTCAATGGCCAGAAATTCTATGCAGTATATCAAAGCAAAATGCTTGTTCTGCATCACAAATTCATCCGAGTCCACGCGAATCCGAATACATTTAAGACCAAAAAAATCACATGCCGGCCAACATTCTATTAAAAATCATCGTTGCAGCAATAAATTGTATGGAAAGAGAGGGGTCTCACCACATCATGTAAAACGTCGATTGCACAAGCTTCCAGAGAATTTAGCCTGCACTCATCTGGTCCGTGCTGTAGAATTTGACAAAAATGGTCGTCAAGAAACTAACTAAGGGCTGTTCGATAATCATTTCATTTACGATTTTTAGTTTTATTTAGTTCCCACCATCTCCCTTAATCCAAATTGGCCATTACTCATTTCTACCATACACATTTCCTCTATCTCTACTACAAAAAGTGAAAACTAAAAACGATATAATTATACCAGACGGACACTAAATGTACAATAATACCTGTTTGGTTGCCAAGACTTTGATGAAAGAAAAAAAGCAACAGAATATGCAGGAGTGATCATGTAAACAAACCGTAAAAAAACCCCGTTAAAAAGATGAAGATGGAGAATCGACCTGACAAAAAGTGGCGTTGTTCGAATTGTTTGTAGATGCATTTCCCCAAGGAACCAGCCTGAGATTTAGAATGGTGATGAGTTCATTGTCGAAAATTCGAGCAAGATTTTTGACGATGAAAGTAGCACAACGGGGGCAAAGAGTTTCATAGTAAACTGAGAGAGTAAGTTTCTGAGCTTCAATACTCGAAACTGATCCGAACGAGCACAAAGTGCTGGCAATGATCAAAGTGAAGGATAAATAAGTAGCAGCAGCCATGTCTCTGAGACTTTAGAGCTGCTGGATTTATGCAGTAGGTTTAATTAAAAACCTCCTACCAATATACCAAACTTGTGATTTCAATTTCCAAATATTTATTATAAATTCATTTTGTAGCTGTCAAATCCCTTTCGATTTAATTTGGAAAATGCTTGTATGGTTAAAGTTTCTATTTACTTTTATGTCTTTTACTGTAGGGTTTTTGTTTCTTACTATCGTCGATAAGAATCTATTTACTTTTATGTTTCTTACTGTAGGGTTTTTGTTTCTTACTTTTATGGCAATCAATGTTTCCGTACAACTTTCTGCAGAAAAAAGAGTCGTTTGTCTAGTATAATTTTGGCAACAAGTCTTCCGAACATGTTTCTACTGCTTGCTATACAAACATCAGCTAGTGACGGATCTAGGAAATTTTCTTATTGGGCACAAGATACAATCGAAAATGCCCATTCTTATTTTGCTTTACTCGTCTCGGAGGATTTTTGTTAAACAGCTTACCCCACGACAGTTATACTCAAGTAGAGATGGAAATCTTTCAGATCGTCGATAGAAAAACGGGCGAGTAGGAACAATAGCCTTCACTCGCCATTGCGTGAAACCGTTGCTGGCACCTATTGAATACTTTGTTATTCACCAATGTTATAGTAATGTGAAAGATGTAATCAATGACAACCGACTGCTGTCAGGTTTGCCATCACTTGGTCACCTCTATCATTAATTCACGACGCTGGCATCTAAATGTTCTTTGGAGCTGCCATGAAAAAGCTAGAGAAATAACACGACATCAATGAAACGCTGCGGATTGAAACGTTCTCTCATGTTACAAAAAACCCAAATTACAGTGAATTGTGTCACACAACCAATATCTCAGATAAGCATTAGTGTGAAGAGTTCCTTCCTTGGTTTGCAAGGCAAACTCGAGGAACTGGTTTTTCTTGCCCGGTTGATTCGATCTCATAACGAATTGATCTGCAAGCTTGTGGAGGTTGGACATAAAGTTTTGGTAGTCCTAAATACATAGAACAAATTGTAAATGAGGGTAACAAAACTCGATAACAACTTAATTACTCATATCTTGGATGCCACATTGATCAGTTTTCAAGTAAATTGGCTCGAGATATAGACAACGTGACATCTTAGGTAAGTTTCTCTCACAACAAAAAAAGCTAACTAGGTGAATTACTAAGTGACCTACCTCTTGAAGTGGTTTATTATTGACAATCACCCATTGCACAAATCTATGTGGGGGTTTAAGCTTAGCAGTTTCCGTAGCAAATCTTCCTTCAAAATCTATATGTGTATATCAAAGAAAAAAATTGTAATCGATGAAGCTTTCAATTCTCAAATAATGAACCAGTTCAAATCACCAGAACAATACACACACACATTAAGAGGAATTCCGCTCACTCTCTACATAGCGAGATGAATAGTACCCTCGTCTTGCCTGTATAGTGACCATGTATTCACAACACCCCTTACGTTGTAGAGCCAACAAAAGGGCAATTATATTGAACTATAGACAATCACTGTGGTCAATACATGGGTCAGTATGTACAGGATGCTTTCCACTCCGTGAATAGTGAAACGAGATCCCCGCTTAGAAGCTAATCCTATATATATAAGAGTAGAATTATCTTCCTTCTTAGACCTGATTTGGTACTGAGGTGATTCTGAAAAAAACTGGTATAAGGAAAAACTGGGAGCTGTTTTTGTGTTTGGTAAACATTCAGCTTCAGCTTTTTTTCACAGTTTTGGGTGAAAAAAGGCCAAAAACAAGAAGCTGCAAAGCCCAGCTTTGAAAAACCAGCTTTTTTCACATCTGTTTTACATAAAAGTTTACCAAACACTATAATACTATTTTTTTTTTTTCAAAAGCACTTTTACAAAAAAGTTTACCAAACACTCTACTGCTTTATTTCAGCAGAAGCAGTTTTTTTTCAAAGCACAGCAATACCAAACCAGCCCTTAATCTCTCTGCCCTTCCATCCTCTCATATTTAAATTGTTGCGATTATGTCATGTCTATATCTTGTTTTAAATTTTTTATATAGAAAATAAGACAAAAAAAAGAATGTAAGAAGAGAGGATAAAAGAGAATAGTAATAAAAAGGGAGAGAATTCTATCCTGTACATATACATGTGTGTGAAATATAAGTGAAACTAGCCACATTGCCATTTCCAATGTTGCAGCAATTAATAAGCTCAGTGCCTAATCTTGTCATTGCCATTTCAAATGTTGCACCAATCAATAAGCTCAATGCCTTATCTTGTCATTTCAACTAATTGAATAAGATGGAATTACTAACATCACCAACAAGAAGATGAAGAATCTGAACAATTTCCTAATACACATTTTTCATATCAAATCAAATCATTTTTCTGGACATTCATTAACGTGCTTTCAAACTGCACAAGATTGAAAATAGTTGAAAGTATATGTCCCTTTTCGTATCTTTATGGATAAGTGACCGTAACTTGGGGAGCTTGGCTGGCCTTCTCTTTTTCACTCTGTCCATTGCCCTTTTCTCTGTGTTGGTTTCCTTTTAACTTCATAAAAATTGTAGTGTGCTACCAACTAGATTTCAATCTAATAGAAGTATCTTTTTTTTCGAGAACTTCTTCATTTCTATTAGACAAACAGAGGAGATGGTAGTTTGCTTTAACAAAGAGCGTTTCTAAATGGTACAAGGATCGTCTCTCTTTTTTATTCCCTTCGTTTTCCTCCCCTCATGTTTGAATGTTTGAGATTCATCTTGTTTTTTCATTTTTGTAGAGAGAAAGAAGGAAAAACTGTGAGAGGAGGGAAGGAAGGGGAGGGGAAAAAAAGGAGGGGAGAGAATCTCCATCCTTTTTATGTGAAAATTAATCTTTTAAAATGTTATTTGGAAACTAATGTGAAAACTTTTTGTAACCTTTAAGCTATGTTTAGATGAGAGATTTAAATTCTCATCCAAACATAGGTTAGGGCCCCCACTTTGGACCCCCAATTTTTAGGCAGAGTCAGGTAGGTCTGGAAGAAGATGGGCTGAAGCTATACGGGCTTACATGTAAACGTTGGAATTTGAAAATCTTTTGTTGCAGGATCGGCCTCATGCAAGGAACAAGACAACCTTATTCCCAACATCATTTTAATTGCACGATTTTACTTAAGATGATCCCACCATCTTTTTTATAGTTGCACGTCATCTCCCTTTTAAATAGTCCCACCATCTTATTTTTACTTTTTTGCTTTTCTCTTAAATATTATCTTTATGTTTATCCATTCATTCATTTATTGAATGTAATAAGTAACATTGTAATAATAGAAAAATGATTGAAATTTGGTATACTGGGCAGGGACTTCTCTTTCGGTTTGAATTGGTTGAAAAATTAGATTACGTAAACTTAATAAGTGCATTTGCATTTAAAAACACGAGATGGATAATATTTGAGTAATGTTTGTATATCTTTTTTTTTTTATATTAATTTTTAATGATATTTGATGTAGAAATAAATTTCTTCATGTATTTAGTGATTTTTTTTTTTTTTTTACACATGTCAATGTACAAAGGGCCAGGAGTCAGAGAACTCTAGGGCCCCACTTCGAAGGCCCGTAGGCCCCGAATTCTCAAGGCCAACCCTTGTCTTGTGGTACAAACTGCCTCCAGTTTGCTCAATGCGACCAGCATTCTGGTGAAACTGAAGACTCGAGCACAGTCGATGAGCAGAGGCAATTGGTTCTGAGCAGGAAACATCAGCTTCAAGCGGCATCTGGGGACAGTCTATCGCAGTAAACATTGATATGCACAAGAACAGTAATCCTATAGCTGAAAATCAATCGTAAACTAGTCACAGTACCGAAGATCTACAGAGAAGCATAAGTAATAAGCGTTCGAATGATTTATTAAGTTGAATTAACCATCTAAAACATCATTAAATACAAGAAAAGCTTAATTAAATTTCCGCGTTCCTCATGCATAGCTAAAGCAAGGCTACAAATTCGATTAGCTCCTTCATGCTCCAACTGAAGGGGGCAACACGCGTTCAGTTGATTTTGCGACCCATCTTGAACTCCGTTGTCAGTCATTTGATGTTACAATCATTCTCAAGAATGAAGATCAGACCATCTAAAGGGAGCTTTTGTGGTGTTTCGTTTTCCCATTTCAGATCATCAAGCGTTACAGCTATAAGCAATTCTACACACATCTGTGATCCGACAGTCCTGGGGAGCTTCTGCTAGGTTCAATATTCTACCTTCGAATCAACCGGCATTTACATTTGATCATTCGGGTGGAGCAACCTTTGATCTCCAAGTATGGTACTTACACCCTGCAGTTTCATCATGCAGTGATACTTTGGAGGTGCAATGGCACCTGCCTGTGTGCATAGTTCTACTACTGCCGGAGCATGCCCATAAAATCCCCTTCCTTCATTCAAAAGTACTTGAGGATCCTGAGGACGCCGCCGCCATACAGTCTTTGGAGGTACAAGATCATCTACATTTGCCTTCCTCCAAAAATGGGTTCCCTGCCAACTCTCATACTTAAAAATTCCGCAAAGCCTAGCCTTATGCCCAGATGGCCCAACATGAACTTCTGAACAATGTTTACAGACTTTCCCTGGATAAACCATCAGCAACTTCTCCACGCCATTTCTAAGTATTTCCCATGCCCTCAAAGTTCCACTGGCAACCAGAATCAGTTCATCAGATGACAAAGACTCAGCTCCATCAACGCCAACACAATCACTTTCAGAGTTCCAATTTAAATAATTTCCATCATTTGCCCCTGCTTGCCAGCATAGCTCGACAACTGCAGGAACACGTTCAAAGTCAAACCTCTGATGGTGTTTTATAACATCCTGGAACATGTGCTTGAGGTGAAATGCCTCTACTGGAACAAGCACATCTTTCAAACCACCAACTATCCATTCATGAACTCGATTTTTGCCACGACGTTTGAAGCCACAACAAGTCTGAATTAAGTGGCCTTTCTCACCTATATATACTTCTGGACAGAACCTGCAAAAAGTAGGCCTTTCGTTGAGTCACAGAAATTGTTCAAAAAGAGCTATATGGAGAACAGAAGGTCAATTAGATATATCTAGTTTGGAAAACATAGCCTGTGCTGCTCCTAAAAATAACATTTAGGGAGCTCAGGAGTCAGGAACATTCAGATAAAGTGGTCTAATTATTCCAAAACAAGAAATACAGAACATAAACACTGGAGCTTCAAAGTCAGTATTATTCCAGAACATGACATGTCAGTAACAATGCGATGGAACAATAAAGTGCCAAGTAGTTCAAAGCTTAAAAAGAATTTATTTTATAAGTAAACAAATATTTGGCAGATGAGGAATTTACTTGCAGGCCAAAACTGGTACCATTTTGAGGAGAGTAGAGACACCTTGCATAATGAGCCTCCGCGAATCAAGGACCTCCTGGGCAACTGGTACCATGGCCGGCACTGGGTAATCTTTAGCTCGGTTTTGGATTCTCTTTTGAATCATAGGCTTTAGCTTCCTTAAGTCCATCTTCAAGCTGTAATACCTTGCAAAGCTGTCCATAATTTTGCCATTGAAATTGGATCTCTCGCACAATTTCTTCCTCAGTGCCATAATTTCTTTTTGGTGCCAAAAATTTTAAACAAAATAAATCACATCTGCTCCACAAAAGGGTAGAGAAAAAGCCAATCCAGAAAACATGACAACATATTCAGAGATTTTTTTAGAACAAAACCAATATTTTTACATAAGAACAGAAAACAACTACATTAACAACCAAAGTAGAACTCTTTAATCAACCCAAAACCACTGCTTCAAAAAAAAAAAACCCTTCCAACAGTTCCGTCCCCTGCATGCACTCGAGTTCGAATCAGTATCCACTTCAATTTTCCACTCATTATCATAAAAATGAAATCCTCCGGTGAACCAAATCCATAGACAACCCAGATTGCACAAAAGAATAGAAAGCAACCACATTAACTGCCCGAATTTGAATCCCTATCCCCCGTAAATCATAGCAGTTTAGAATATCGTTGTATCAAGAAAAGTTCAATAGACAAAATGCACTACAATTTTCATCTCATCATCATAAAACGAATTCTACCGTCACCCAATTCCATAGACAACCCAGCTTGCGAAAAATGACCGTAACCTTTAGATACAAGTGTAAAAAGGAAAACCATATCCCTCAAATTTGATAGTAATTCGTATATACTGGAATATGCAAACAATTCGATTTCCAATAAAAATAATCATAAATTGATCGAATATGGAATTGGAAGAATGCTCAATCTATGTCCGGTTGCTGAGAAAAAACAATCAGAAAATCCTCCAAGTTTCGTAGAAACGGCGATTCTCAGCAGCCAAACACAAACAAAAATTCAAAACAAATTAAAAATAAATAAAAAACTAGATGGAATGGTTGAAAGATAAGATCGGAGGCAGAGTAGTAAGAAGCATACAAGCGCAAAGCCAATGAATGACCCTCTTCAACCGACACTAATCTTTCTTAACGAAGACTCCACGGTTCCAGTTCGTTTGCAGCTCCAGTGAGTCGCAAGGAAGAAAACCTTGAAATTCCTTTTCGGCGATACGATGTCGTTTCTCTTAGTGTTTGGTGTCTTTAATGTTAAAATGAACAGTTTTCCCATAAATAAATTAAAGTCACCCAACACTAAGAGAAACGACATCGTATCGCCGAAAAGGAATTTCAAGGTTTTCTTCCTTGCGACTCATTGGAGCTGCAAACGAACTGGAACCTTGGAGTCTCGGCTTCGTTAAGAAAGATTAGTGTTGCTTGAAGAGGGTCCTTTATTGGCTTTGCGCCGGTATGCTTCTTATTACAAAGTCTCCAATGTTTCTACGAAACCTGGAGGATTTTCTGATTGTTTTTTTCTCAGCAACCGGGCATAGATTGAGCATTCTTCCACTTCCAGATTCGATCAATTTATGATTTTCTGTTTATTGGAAATCAATTTTTTTGCATATTCTAGTATATACGAATTACTATCAAATTTGAAGGATATGGTTTTCCTTTTTACACTTGTATTTGAAGATTATGGTCATTTTTTTGCAAGTTGGGTTGTCTAGGGAATTGGGTGACGGTGGATTTCGTTTTATGATGATGAGATGAAAATTATAATGCATTTTGTCTATTGAACTTTTCTTAATACAAACGATATTCTAAATTGCTATGATTTACGGAGAATAGGGATTCGAACTCCGGCAGTTAATAAGGATGGTTCGGTATGAGATCCTATACTAAAACCCTTGTCCCGATTCTCAAACCAAAATTTTTAGGAATCCCAATTGCAATACCGATCCCAAACCAAATATTCAGGAATCCCAATTTTCGAGAATCCCGAAATAATTTAGGGATTTCGGGACAAATCAGGAATCCCGAAATGATTTTGGGCTTTGGGGCTAAAATTCAATCTTTTATATTGAAAACTTGACTTATAGGCCTATTCAAAAGAAATATGTCTATCCAATACCTTCATAGCATCTACCCAATCTGCCAATTTGACATGGTTTCATACTTTCATAGCATCTGCCAATTCAAAAGCCATCTACCAATCTGTCTGTGCACAAATGTGTGCACAATAGCATCGGCTTATTCAATTTCTACTACACATGCATGCAATAAAAATAAATTAAGTACCAAATCCAAAAGCAAAAATATTAGCATTCAACATAGAAATATATTCAAGAAAACCTGAGCATTCAACATAGAAATATATTCCAAGCAAATAAAAACCAACTCGTTTCTAATATAGGGGCCGGCAAACCTACAAACTTTGTAACGTCATGTCTTGTTTCTACTAATTTGTGCACAAATATGCCAATTAAATGGCAATGCTTTGTTAAGTATCTGCCTAGAATATGCCAATCTATGCACAGAATTACAAAACTTGATTTGCTATCAAACATTAAAGAAAGACCATGTATCTAAGATTCTATAGCCAAAACAGAAATATTACCTGACGCAGCGTGTGACTAATTTGAAGTTTGAACAAGTGGAATGATTAACTCCTCAGTTGTTACAGCAGTGCTAAACCTGCTAACACTTATCCCTGAAGACAACCAAGAAATCAGTCAGCATAGATAATCACTTGTAGTAGTGCTTAATAATTTTCGTTGTTGATTAATGATCAATGGTAGCGGTTTAATTTATTACCTGTAAAGGTGCACCAGTGAACGCTTAATTCAATGATGTGCGTGCAGATGTGAAGAGATTTACTTATTGTCGCAAGTAAGACTCCAAGAAAAAAGAATAACTTCAATATATTTCTCCAGAGTGTAAACTCAGGGGTATTATTCTCATTAAACCCTTTGTTAGATAAGGTATCGCAACGAAAGTGCCGTTCATTAAGAATTGAGTTGAAATTCTCCACTTCCAAGCTATGATATTAGAGCCTAACAATTTGAACTAGCCATCTAGAAAGTTGAAGAGTTTCCCTATATGTATTATGTGGACATGAAATTAATGGACTAACACAGTGGGGAAACCTAGTACCAACATTTTGAACGAAGCGAGCAGGATGCAACCAGAAACAAAATTAGTTTCTGTTTGTAAGGATATAATACATTTCAAGGCAAAGAAGCTTGCACGTCTCATTTTATGAACTTATGACTAAGAAAAGTTACACTCGAGAATTAGACTACCAGGCAGGAATCATATGAGCTAAAGTAGCAGGAAAAATGTTAAGATGTGAAAGGTTAACAGGTGAAGGCATCGTGGGACAGTATACAATACATTCACCTGAAAATATTAGGATGCCCATCTCTAAAACGCGTTTACCGGCAAATGATAAATGTGCATTTTGAAATTCAGATCTTAGAGCTTTAACTAGATCAAGAGAACCTTCCCACAGCTTTAATCCCCCTATAACCCGCCAAAACCAAATACATAGCATCACACATGGGTGCCGCCGCGCATCATCAATAAAAGAAACTATTTTTAAACTCAATCAAACATCATTTTAATTATTGAATGACTACTAACAAACAGATGAAGATGGAAGAAATGTATAAGTTATTAACACACAAGAAAAAAAAAATGCCAACGGCATGAATAAATTAGGCCATCAGTGGGTCTATAATCGCCCTCGAGCCTTTCAACAATCCCTACTGTCACTTGGGCACTAAATTTTGGATGAGTGACAAAAATTAGATTTCAAAACACTAAATTAATTACCTAATTTGGGGTGAGAGTGAGACTCGGACTCGGTGCTGGATCGAGAGTTCTGTCTATGAGAGAAAATCACCCGAGAGAGAGAGATCGCAAGAGTCGGAGACGAATCGTGAAGGAATCATCAAGGAAAGCTGGAAAGTTTTGTCTTTGATGCTTTGGCGTGGCGGTGGCTGGGTGGTGATTCGTGAAGGAAGGCTGGGCCGCTGGAGAGTCAAATACGATTTGAAGGAAGGCTGCATGGTGAAGGAAGGCTGGCGGTGGCTGCGCTTCAAGTTCGATTCGAGTTCGATGGAACTGGAATCAATGGAACGGAAGTGAAATGGGGGATCCGACCTAAAAACAAATGAACTGCACATATTAAATCCAAAACAATGAACAGTTGAAATAATTCTCTTATCATTAAAAAATAATATATATAAAATATTTATTTCGATTCGGTATAGGAATACTGAAAAAATAGAGATGCAAAACCAAATCCCGTACCAAAAATTTCGGGAATTTTGGTCTGGGATTTTTTTGATTTGGGATCAGAATTTTTTCCGTTTGGTTTGGGATTTTTTTCCAGCCCTGATTTTTCATATCAAATCAAATCATTTTTCTGGACATGCATTCACGTGCTCTCAAACTGCACAAGATTGAAAATAGTTGAAAGTATATGTCGTTTTTCGTATCTTTATGGATAAGTGACCGTAACTTGGGGAGCTTGGCTGGCCTTCTCTTTTCACTCTGTCCATTGCCCTTTTCTCTGTGTTGGTTTCCTTTTAACTTCACAAAAATTGTAGCGTGCGACCAACTAGATTTCAATCTAATAGAAGTATCTTTTTTTCGAGAACTTCTTCATGTCTTGCTTTAACAAAGAGCATTTCTAAAAGGGACAAGGATCATTTCCCTTCTTTTTTTCCCTCGGCTTTCCTCCCCTCATGTTTGAATGTTTGAGATTTCATCTTTGTAGAGAGAAAGAAGAAGAAAAAACTGTGAAAGGAAGGGAGCGAGGGGAGGGAAAAAAGAAGGTGAGAGAATCCCCATCCTTTTTATGTGAAAATTTATATTTTAAAATGTCATTCAGGAACTAATGTGAAAACTTTCTGCAACCTTTAAGCTATGTTTGGATAAGAGATTTCAAATTCTCAAAGGATTGATGTCAATTTAGTAAGGGATAAATCCCAAAATATTGAATAGGCAGGATTAGAATGCACCATATTAGTATTACAATAGTATGTACGAGAATTTGTAACCGACTTCTTCCAAGCACGTACATGAAGATGAAAAAATAAAAATAAATAAAAAAATTCACAAATAAAATGAAAAACAAAAATGAAGATCGAGTAATATCAAGCCCCCACCACCTCCAAGCTCAACCTACGACCACCGAAACTCCATCCCAACCTTTATACTAGTCTTTAAAGCTTTGATTGGCCTACTTAGTGTAAAAAACATTGAGTCTTAGAGTGGGTTAAATTTGATAAAATGATAAGCGAGGAAGACTCATAAAAGGGGAGAAAGAACTTATGCTGATATTGATGTTCACCATCATAATCTTGATATTAGAGGAGAAAGAACAACCCAATCGAATAGTGGCCACCACCTACAAGAATGAACCTAGTTTTATTTCTAGTACTTCAAACCTATTGTATGCCCTCAATCAGCTTGTGCATCTACCACCAGATTTGCCTCTTTGATAACATGTTGAAGTTCTATGTGATCCATGTGGGTGATGATGTGAAGTGGATACCCTTTTTTGACCATGCCCAACCGCTATAGCATATTTGCTTTGTGTTTGGAGTGTCCTTGAGTTGCAGGGTGGGGTTGGTGGTTGTGTGCTGGGTTTGGAGGTGATTGCCTGATAGGGTGGGGCTGTTGGTGGAGGTCATGCTTCCATGACCTTCTATTGATATGGGAGACAAAATAAGCTCTAGTTAATTTAACAGAAATTTAACTGGGGCTTAACTATAACACCCCGACCTGAAAATTTTATTTCGAAAACTAATTTCGGTGATAGGCCAAAATTAAACTCTTATTTATTTATTACCATTAATCACAATTCTTTTATTTAATTCTTAGTTACTCACAAAATCTATAACCCAATTTATTTACCAAAAACATAAGGTTAATTTTTAAATTAATCACCTAATTCCTTTTCTTAGACAAATTTTCAACAAAAGATTAATCTTGGTTATTTTAAGGCTGCATCTAACTCCCGTTAGACTGCCTACGTACCCTTGAACAAGATCAAGCCTTTCGTGGTTCACATTCATTCTTTTATCCATTTCCGAAATATTCTAGTAACGAAAATATTCAACATTAGCTTTCATAATCGAATCACATCAAATGGTACCAATTACGGATTTAAAATATCAAAATTTACATGAAAAGGCAGTGTCGCCCCACTAGCCACGCACCACTGCAGGTGGCGGTTTTCGGCGAACGGAAACCAAATTTTCCGATGAACTCTAAAAATTAACAAATTTTACAGGCAAGTAGAGTTCAATGAGAGGAACAACTTTCATATCGGGTCAAAGTCCAATTCGGCAGGAAAACCCTTGAAAATAGCCTCGATCAGTTGGAAACCCTTGAAATGGGTGTTCTCGATTTGGCCCCAAAACAAACTCCGACGCCCCCAAACTTATTTGGCCTTTGTTCCTGGCCACTAGAGGAGTAGTTTGATGGTGGTGGTGGTGGTCGAGACCTTTGGAATCGGTGTATCTTGCCGGAACACCCACAGAACCTATGGGTTCCGTTCCTCCCAAAATTGGGGTAATCGAAGTGGTTTTTGGGTGAAGATGAAAGAGGGAAGGTAGGGGGTTGTTTCCAAGTGATGGATGGTGGCGATTCGCTGAGATTGCCGTCAGATTTGCTTGATGCTGGGTTGAGTCGAGAAGAACACCAGTTCCCACCCCCCCCCCCTTTTTTTTCTTCTCTCATTTCCCTCCTTGTTCTGCCCCCCGATTGGCCCTCATTTCTTTCCTTTTTCTCCTCCACTCTTCATCACAACCGTCCAAAATGTCCACGTGGCTCCATCAGATTGCTCCAGAAAATCTGGAGTGTTTTAGAGTGAAGGTTAAATTACAAAAATATCCTTAACTTTAAACGTTAATAACTACTTCGTTATAGCTCTGTTTCACGAACGGTTTTCGTCTACGTGCTCATAGGGTTGAGCTCTATCCAAATATGCCTAGAAATATGATAAAATATATGAGGATAAAATACATCCTCGTATAACTACGTTACCAACTAGGGCCATTTTCGTTGTTTTCCGGTTTTTGATAAATTTTTCGACGTAAATTATAATAAATCACAGAAACAAAATTCTAGAATTTCTCCAATCAAAATTTTGTAACCATAAATCTATTTATTCTCGCTTTACTCCACATAGTCATATATTTTAAAATTTTAAGGTATTACATTAACAATTGTAACATTTTCAATAGGTTGGGTACTTGTTTGGAATGTTTAAAAAGATTGAGATCAATTTAGAATGACACTAAATTTTTTTTAAAGTTTTAGGTACTTAATCCATCAATAAATAATAATTTTTTTATTAAAATATATTGTAGAGCCCAAATTGCCAAATTTAAAAAGTAGAAACTCATCTTGTATATATTTGAAGGGTCACTAACGACTTTTTCAATTTGTTAATAGGGTTGCTACATCTCCTAGAGATGCTCTTAGTCTAGTCTACAACTGTTATCAATTTAGGTTGTATGGTTCACAATGTGATTTCTAAATACTCAATTGATTCTGAAATACAACCTTGTTCTAAGTTTGCACTTAGACCTTCTACAGTAGTTTAAGTGAACGTGATACTTATATTTAAAAATCATACAGTATGAGTTTAATATCTATAATACTACTATTACACTAGTGTGAGACCAATATTAGTATTGAGGGATGAGGAAGCCTTAGGAAAATTTATAAAATAATAAACTAAGTATGAGGGATGCTTTGATGAACAAAACAAAAACAAAAGCATGTGTGACAACATAAACAAGAAGGATGTCATCTGATAAATTATTTATCCGCAAACCGATATTCGTAAATTACATACCGGCAAGAGAACAGACACATTATTCTTATTGAATTTCTCTAGTGTACATTTAAGTTACACATTTAAATAACGATCGCTAAATTATTTAGGGTAAAGTATAAAAAACTACCTCAACTATTGGGGTCACGACAGTTTCATACCTCATCTTTTAAAATTGACAATGTCATACCGCATCTTACGAATTTGTGACAATGTCATACCTCCGTCAAATTTTCTGTTAATTTTTCTGTTAAGTGCTGACGTGGCAAAAGATGGGGACCATTTTCTATTAAAAACTAAAAAAAAATTTAATTTTTTTTAAATATTAAAATAATAAATAAAAGTTTTAAATAAAAAAAAAAAAAAACCCCAAAAGAAGGAAGAAGAAGAAGAAGAAGCAGAAGGAGGAAGAAGGAGAAGAACAAAAAAAAATTGAAATTGGTGCGGTTTCTATTTTTTTTTTGGGTTGTAGTTTCCTTTTTTTTTATTTTTTTATTTTCCTCCTTCTTCAGTTCTTCCTCCTTCTCCTTGGGGGAGGGGGGGGGGTGGGTGGGGGGTTGGGTTTTCAATTTTTTTTCCTCCTCCTCTTCTTCCTCCTCCTTCTTCTTCTTCTTCTTCTTCTTCTTCTTCTTCGGTTCTTCCTCCTTCTCCACGGGGGGTTGGGTTTTCAAGATTTTTATTTTTTATTTATTTTTATTTTTTTTGTGTTAAAGATTAAGTAGATGAAGATGGGGAGAGAGAGGGGGAGGCAAGGGACAACTAAGGTTTTATTTTTTAACTTTTATTTATTATTTTAATATTAAAAAATATTAAAAAAAAATTTAGTTTTTAATAATATTTTATTAAGTTTTTAATAGAAAGTGTTCCCCATATCTTGCCACGTCAGCATTTAACAGAAAAACTAACAGAAAATTTGACGGATGTATGACATTGTCACAAATTCGTAAGATGTGGTATAACATTGTCAATTTTAAAGGATGAGGTATGAAACTGTCGTGACCCCAATAATTGAGGTAGTTTTTTGTACTTTACCCGATTATTTAACTTAATGAGATATAACGGTTTTTGTTTCAGATGTGCATCAGAAAGGTTTCTTATCCTCAATCCTCACCGACATGTTCATACCCAAGCCCGGAATAAAGTTGTGAGCATGTTGAGCCCAGGCCCAAATTTGAATCATACCCACTTTCAACCGTCAAAATCCCTTCACTCTCACACTCTGTCACTCCAAGTCCTCCATTTCTTCAACCTTGTCAACGATAAACCCCAAATATTTGAGAGGCTTTCCGAATTCTCACATCCTTCTCCTCCAATGGCCTCCATCAACTTCAACCCCTTCGAAAGCTGGTTCAAAAAACCCCCAAACCCCCTGCCACCCATCAACTTTCTCCCCCTCACTGACTCTTTCTTCCACCGCACCACCGCGGCCCAATCCCCTCCCAATTTCTCCTCCCTTAGCCTCTCAAACCTCTTCAACGGCCCCCCGAAACCCGACCCCAAAAACCCATCTGACCCCGAGCCGGAAAAACCCGGACACTACACCCAGATGCTGGAGCGGTTCTTCTGGGAGTGCGAGAACGACCCGGATTACAGACACGCCCCGGAAGTCGAGAAGATTCTGAACGAAGACCCGATTTTCGAAAAGAAGGAGAACCCAACGGAGGAGGAGCTCCGGGAGAACGAGAGGTTCTGGAAGGAGTTCCGGGAGAGCCCGGTGGTGAAGTTTCTGGCTCAGGCGGAGAAGATTGCGGATATGGTCAATGAAGTGGAGCTGAAGGAGAATGATAGGCCGTACAGGGACGAGGATAAGAAGCTGTGGCAGGCGGTGCCGCATTTTATTGGGCCGGAAGGGAGGCCAATGCCGAGGAAGGCGATAAAGACGAGGCAGGAGTCTGATGATAAGTTCTGGGATTTTGCAAGGCAGTTCTTTTTTGGGCTTTGGGGGTTCCGCCAGCGCCCCTACCCACCCGGCCGGCCTATCGATGTTGCTCAGGCAATCGGGTATAAGCGGCTCGAAAAGCGGTATTATGATTGTAAGTTTGTGGAGTTAAATCTTTGTGGTGATTGCATTTGCATATGTTAGGTTGAAGTTCGTTAATTGCTGCATAATGTAGTGAGTTTATGAAATGGATTTTCGAGCCGCGGTTAACATTTGGTGCAGTTATTTGGTGAATCTGAGAATTGGCTACAAATGTTTTAATCACAATGTAGCTGTTTGACTCAAGTTAAAGAAATGTCTCATTCTTCCATTGTATTGTTAAGCAATGATTCTTAGGTTTGAACTCGTTATTGACATTCGGAATTTGTTTGGATAAGAGGGTTGTTTGATGTTTTATTGATTGTTAATCTGCATGGTTTGTTCAAAGCATTGATTTAATGTTGATGTAGTTATCATGAGGAGCGGTGGATTTTACTATAAGGACCGGTTAGGTCGAACAAGAGGTCCGTTGGAGCTAATAACCCTTAAAACGGCTTGGGGTGCTGGGATTATTGATAAAGACACGTTCATTTGGGGTGAGGACATGGATGAATGGGCTCCAATTCACATGGTTTACGGGTTGGAACCCGCTATTGCCACTTGGGAAGGTATGCTAAATATCCCTTTTTATTTTAACAGCAAAATAATAATGGGTGATAGGAGCAACGCAGTACACACCACCCTTATATTGGAATCCAATTACCACTGAGATATGATGGCGATGGGGCCAATAACTGTGGTTATGTAGTGTCATCTAACGTGCAAGTCAAATTTGTACAAAATATTTGAAGGAAATGTGAAACTTATCATGTATGAGAAGCAATCTTAAATTTATGAATCGTGCATAGGAGTGTAATAACTAGTTTAATTCTGCATTTTCCACAAATTGATTCTTGGCTTATGGTTCGGTGAACTTCAGTTAGACTTGCGGCTGGTGCAACTGCTTTGATTCACAAACTACAAAAAGGAATTCCTCCTTGGGTTCCACTCAAGGGACGTGAGAAGAAAACCTATAAGCAGCTACAAGAGGAGGCTGTAGAAAGCAAGAGACGTGACTTAGCAGTACTTGAAGCTAACGATGGTGTTTGGCCAGGTGTTCGAACTCCGAGTCATGCTTTATTTCTTTGGGCTAGTGGCTCTGAACTGACAACAATTCTAGAAGAGGATCACATGCCAAACAAATACATTTCAAAAGCTCTTAGGTATGTTGCATTTGGTATCTGATGTCTTGCATAGTATATTTCTTGTCGCTAACATCTTCGTCTGCTTGTGAGACCAGGGTTGAATTGTCTAAAATTATACCTGGGTTAAGGCCATGGGAGGTTCTAAGTGTGGAACAAGCAATGGATCAGATAACATATGAGGGAGAGTGGTTCCGTGAACCTCTTGGCTCGTACACGACAGGTCCTCCATACATTCGAGCTTGGAATAATGATGTCAAGGTACAGAATTTCTTTTTACATCAGTTTTGACTACAAGTTTAGTTTTTTTTTGAGTTTTATGATTGTGTTCAAATCTAATCGTAGAACACTTACTCCAAGTAAACGCTTATTGGCAATTGGTGTAGTTGAAAATAATCATAAAACACCTTGCTGAAAGAAAACTGTCATTGGCAATTGTAATAAGTTGGTTACGGTATCAAAGTTTTCTTACATTTTGGTATTGTGGATGGTAATTACAACTACAGTCCAAGGATACAAAGAGGATAGATGTTTTGTGAAAACATACTATGGGATTTATTTGTATATCAGTTTCCCAATCTCTTAGGACATTTTGCATAATTTCCCCTTAGGGATGTGCAAGCACTTCCGCTAAATCATTGTGGGTTTTTTCGTGTTCAGAGACTATATAATATTTTCGACAACCTAAGCAGCCGAGTCTACCAGAAACTGGAGCGAACAATTCCTGGTTTTGATAAGATAATGGAGAAGGTCCAAGCTGATGCTGCTGCAAGGGATGCCAAACGGAAGGCAAGAAGAGAGGCAGAGATGAAAGCCGAGCAGGAAAAAGCCTTGGGAATTCAAAGTGATGATTAACTTACAATATGTCATACTTCTGTGGACTGAACGGTAACACTTAAAAATTCCACCTTCACTTCATGGCGACTTTACGCATGAGATCTGCTTTCAAATGATAATTTCGTTTCTGTCATTCCTTCAGATTGCGGTGTTCAACATATATTCTTCCATGGTATCCGTTTGTACTTCGCGCCGACCGGGATGATGACGGCTATTTGAGAATATCCTTGTGAAAGCATGGGAGGCTGGTAAGGTTAGATTTGAAAATGCTGTGTTAGTTTCATGCTGCCAAAATCCTCTAGTTTCCATTTGGTATTAAACTGTATCAGATTTTTTGTATTAAACCATTTAACATGTTAAATAGCGGATCCTTCCGTTAACTCAGCGATCACGAAAACGGAGGCGAAGAGTCCGTTTATCTATTTGATATGGTAATTGCAACCCAAATCAGAATTAAAGAGAGATTAGCACACAGTTTAGCTGTGTTCTAACGCCGAGTTTGCCTCGTTAAGTGTACCGAGGTTATGACTCACGGGCTGACTCGGAAAGGATAATACCAGCCTCCGTTTCATAATTCCCCTCTTTCTATTTCGCACGAGCAGAGGAACAGAGACTCGAGTGCGAGATAACAGGAGGGGATGTCGAGTCGGGGAGGCAACAAGGTGATCTGGGCTTTGATTCTTGCAAGTAGTATTTTGTTTCTATGATAAATTTTCTTGGATTGTTGAGAGCATATCAGCGGTTGAATTCATCAATGTATTTATTATAACATGTGATGATACACTTCAGAATTTTTGGACAAAACACACCTCAAGTATATTCATTTTTTGATAAAGCTCACCTCATATAAATATATAGGTGAAATGCTAAGGAGATTTCTTAAAACTAAAATTCTTTATGAACTTTCTGGTATTTGTATATTTTAACGTCAATTGATGTGCTAAAATTATAAAATATTATGTCAAAAAACAAAGAATCCATTGATAACCTTAGCATTTCTAAACAATAAATATCCCATTTTTGGATAAAACTCACCTTGGATAAACTGAAAAAGGAATTAAATCCATTTTTGTTGTTGAAAAATTATATCCATTTAATAACATATGAGTGTTATTCAGTATTATGATCTCGTGCTATTTCTTTTCATTTGAAAGTGAGAGATCTTAGGTTCGAATCTTATAAATGACGAATTTGATATTAAATTAGGCTGCTCATGTGATTTAGTTGAATTTTTCTTGCTTTTAATGTAAAAACATCGATGAAAAAAAAAAAAAAAAAAAAAAAAAAACATAGGGGTTAACGCTTGGCAGTCCATGGTCTCATCGTGGTGCTCAAATCCGACAAGGAGTCGTTACCCCCACCGACTCCATTTTGAGATGCGTGCTACCATCCCGAAACTTCGACACGTGGTAACCTCTCATTGGATCTTTTGCATGAGAAGCGGAGTACGTGTAGGAAAACCATAGCTTTGTCATTAAAAGACCGCTTTGGAACGAGGACGCTTGTCTCCTCTACATAAGCTGCATCTGTGCACCCAACACAATAAGAAGAATACACGAAAAAGTGTCTGCAAACCCTAGACAGATATTTTGAGCTTTCCTCTTTGCAACTGAGTTCGAATCGCTCTTCAATTCGCCCTTTCTGTAAATTAGAGAAGTTTTTAGAATATTTCTTTGGAAGAAACAAAAACGAGAGAGAAAGAGATGGAGGATGTTATACCAGAGTCTGAAAGCCTGCTGCTTCCGGTGAATCTCCGCCATACAAATGGCGGAGCCAACACAGAAGGTCATGGAGCTGTTAATGGAGGTGAAGGGACGGCAAAAGGGTCCGTTCACAGCGAGCAAGGTGAGGACAAAGAAGTTGATGCAGAGAAGAAAAGCATGATCGGAGGTACTGAGGAGGAAGAAGAAAAGGGAGGTGGTGGGATTATAACACACCTTATATCTATAGTTTCCCCGAGGAGCGCTCCGAAAGGCGGGGATGCTGGAAAAAGAAAAGGTGAGTTTAAAGTCGATGATGCGGGGAACGGGGATTTTTCTAATAAGTCGGGGAGAGAGGGTGGTGGTGGTGAAAATGGTAATGGAGGGGTTTTCTCAAATCTCATCTCCAACTTTTTTAACCAGAGTAATGGCGGCGGAGAAGGAGGAGGAGGAGAGGTTGATGAGGTGAATAAAGAAGATGAGAAGGTGATGAAGGATATTGGGAATAAGAGGATGAAGACGGCGGAGGAGGGTGGCGGTGGAGGTGGCATCATTGACAACATTATCTCTCACATACCTACATCACTTCCAGGTCGGTCCGTTAGTTCTTCTCTAGAATAATTTTAAAGTATTTTGTTTGTCCTCATTTTAACTGATTTGGAATTGCATTTAATAGAAACTGCTTTTGTTCATAAGCACTTTTGTGAACTGAGAATGTTGTCGAATGAATTTCTAATGACCAGATGATGCAGCTCCGACAACGGATGAGGCCTCCATTCTTATTACCTCGATTGTCAAAGACTAAGCAGGCAATGTCTGCCTACTAGTACAACAAGTGCCTGCATTTTATTTTATTTTTTCCTTCCAAATTGTTGTTGTTTTCTGTTTTTTCCGATTTCGGTGTTGTTTTTGCGGTAAATTGTTAAATGTTAATGTATGTTATGATTTGGTAAAGCTCTCTGTATTATTTGATACAAGTATGGCATTGGAAAACTCACTAGTTCTTGAGGTGTGCAAGATTAGATATGTCTTCAATATTATATTTTGATACAACTTGGTCACTGGTGGTTGGGATTTTTAACGAAAGTTTACAATAATGTTCATTATAATGAAAAATCATATTTTTACACTAAAAAATCAATTCTGATAATTTTTATTTTGTCATTTATTTTGTTTTTATTATTAAAAATTAAAAATTTTAAGTTCTTTTCATTATTTTTCCTAAAAATTAAAACCAACACCAACACCAAGTAAGCCCAAAGTTCACCAAGAAAGGAAAACAAAAATAGGCCCATACGTGGAGATTCAGCACACTTTAACCAAAAAATACGATTACTTGCGCTGCAAACTCTCTACTTCGTATTGTCCAAAAAATTGAATTGGAATGGATAACTCACTGTGTAAAATACGGAAGGTAAACTCCCACTTCAAACTCTATGGCATTGTTTCTTCTTTAAACAGACATCGAGTGTAGTGGTTTATCTATTCTAATCCAATCTGAGAGACTAAATGAGGCTAGCGTTTTTGCTTTACAATGTAGTCCAATAACCTCTTTAAGTTCAACTAACCAACATTTGATACGATTGTAATTGTCTCAGCTCGGTTGAAGAATGTCTCAAATTTGAATCATTTTAATGTTAGTATCATATACATTGCAAATTTGCAATGTGTACATTATTCAGGTCCAGTCAATTCGCTAACATAACTTTGTCGCAAATTTGTAATAGTGCTTTTGTAAATTGAATTGTCAAAACGAACTTGAAGCCCTATCTATAATAGGAACTATCAATTGCTACAATTGAAATGAGTACCAAAAACACAAGATTGCAAGTCTATATAATCTCAAATCTTAAAAGATAACGTCATGATTGGGAGGTGATGATTTATTTGGTGGCAGTCGGCGAGACGTGATGGAGTACAGTTGAAGAACACACAACCAACCAGAAGCGGTTGCATATCACATGCCTTCACACTCCCTCCACTCCACTACCACTGCTAGGAGTGCCAATAGGGATTAAGGTATGGTTTGGGGTTAAGGTGATTTTAAAAAAAGCTGGAAGAGTTTTTGATGTTTGGTAAACTTTCAATTTCAGCTCTTTTTTAACAGTTTTAGGTGAAAAAAAGGGCCAAAAAACAGAAGCAGCAAAGGGCGGCTCTGAAAAACTGGCCTTTCAGCTTCTGAGCAAACCTCTGAAAAACTGGCCTTTCAGCTTCCGCGCAAACCTTTGAAAAGCTTTAATAAAAGTTTCTGGCAATCCTACCCTTTATCTCATAGTCTGCTTCATATAAGAACTCATCAATCAATGCACGTATCGACATACAACACCAGCCAAATATCTTCTTTCCGATAAACATTTATGCAAGGGAAATACGAGAATCAACCAGAAAAAGAAATCAAATTGAACCTAACCACTCTGTCCCCTCTTTAAGAAAACATTTTCCCGGAAAATGGGTTAGAACCCTACATTTTGAGGTGGAGCTCCCTACGGGTGTGCACTAAGTAAGTTTCTAAACTATACAATCCCAGATTAGCTTGCTTGAAAGTGGAAAAAAGTATAAGCAACTAACTGAAAATTTTCTGGGTCAGAAATTTTCTCGGGAAACAAACAGAACCCAAGTGAGGAAACAAACCTCGAAGAGAGTTCTGGACTTCATTGAAATCGGAATCGCAGGAGGATCGGAGGGCCTTGCGGTGCTGGAGACACTGCGCCAAGTTGTTGATGTCCCTCTGGTCCTTCAACACCTTCACCAGATCGTCGCTGTACGAAATCAGCTTCGAAAACCCATATGACAAATCCAGAAGCTTTTTCTGAGAATGAATGAGAAAAAATGGAATTTGATGATGAGGGAGAAAGTGACGAAAATAATGGAACTTGAGAGAAAAAGTAAAGAGAGAGACAGAGAGGCAGTGGACGGGAAGGGGAAAAAAATGGAGATCATTCTAGAATCTAGAGGGAGAAAGTGTTGTAGAAAAGTAAAAGAAGAGAGAAGGAAAAAAAAATGTAAAAGATAGAATTAACTTTGGTTTTGGGCAACGGAGAAAAAGAAATATGGTATATAAGTTTGGTTTTGATCTTTTCACATCGTTACAGTTATTTTGCATAAAAGTTTATCAAATATTATAATATATATATTTTTTTTTCTAAAAGTATTTTTACAAAAAATTTTACCAAATGCTTAAGCAATTTTTTTTAAAGCACAACAATACCAAACCAGCCTAAGTGACGATCAAAATAAAATCTACGGCCTTGGACTTTTACGAGTAAGTTACACTGACGTCTTTTGAAATTTTTTGTATTTTTATTACCTTTTTTAAGCTTTCAAAAGTTACATCGATGGTTGCTAAGATGCCAAGCTCATTTTGTTTAAAATTCCGTCTAAAATTGATGACGTTGCCGAGACAAATTTTCACATAACCTAACTTTATGCTACATGGCATATGTTACATATGACAACTCTAACGGACCAATTTAATAAAAAAATAATAAGTTAATAACAATAAAAAAGGAAGTGTAGAAGCACAAACTATATGGCACTATAAGAAAATCCAACTAACCGTTTGACTGGAGACCCATCACTACCTCCCTCCATTATTATTAAATTAAGAATCTTGGGAATCAAGGATATGAGAAAAGCAAAAATCCAAAAACACTCTCCCACTCATTGTCCATTTCTTCGGAATAAAGATTGGGTGGTGTTATCTCACAAGCTTTTTTAATTTTGGGTGGTGTTATCTCACAAGCTTTTTTAATTTTTCACTCACTTCATGTTAATTTCAGTCTTTTGATTTTTTTCAGTTCACTTGATCTAACGAAAACTAAAAGAATAATGTATAAAAAGTAAAAAATAATTGTGCAAATAGCATCACTCTAGAGAGCTTCGATTATCAAATCTTCTATCATAAAAATTTTGAATTTAGTTTGTTTATGTTCATTTTTTAAAACAAACGATATTATTTACGATAAACAGGTGGGGGAGTGGGATAAGCCTTATGATGGGCTAGCAATAATATAGTTCAAATTCGTCTTTGGCAAGAGTAGATACTAAGATCTCTCACTGTCAAATAAAAGGAATACTATTAGACCGTAATACTAAGTGGTTGATTATTATCATTCTTAAACATACAAGTTTATTCATGTCACTTGATTATTTTTTATTTTATTTAATTCAAAGATGAAAGATCGTAACAAGCAAAAATATGCTTGAGAGAAAAAGACTTGCAAAAATCGTTTTTACATAACACGAGTTTTACCCAAATTAACAATTTAGGTCATTAAGCAATCCCACTCACATGTTTTAACTCAGGTTAGACCACAAAACCCAAATTCTCAAATTGGGTAAATCCCACCTGCCATACAAAATTGAACCATTATGTAACATGCCAATTTTATCCCTCCCTACTTGATAAGATTGACATTGGAAGCAAAGTTGAATTGGGGCTGACACAAGTGGTGTGATGTGATTGGCCACAGGTTCAATTTCGGAATGATCCAATCAGAGTGCAACAAAAATACTCTGTTTTCATAAGTGTTGCTTAGTGCTATGTCTACATGCATTTTGTTGGCTTTGCTTGGAGTTGGTTACTAGTATTTTAGTGAGGGGAAGTTAGGACTCAAGTGCAACATTCAACATATAAATGGAGAGGAGGGGGGGAAGGAATAGGAGCCATGTCAAGATGGTGGGTTGGAAGACCTGGATTTGCTTCAAGCAATCCTTCCTCCTCCCTACTAAGTGCTTCCTTCTCAAGCTTACTTCACATTCAAGGCACAAATCCAAAGGTGAGTTAGGTTTCCAGTTACTCTCTCCCTTCTCCCTCTCTATCTGGCTCGAACTTCCTTGCAGTAGAAATTCGGTTGTGGCGGTATTCCAAGTCAATTATGCGTTATTATTTGAAAATCTTAAAACTCAATGAAATTGCGTGATTGGTTTAGAATACTGACAGACTGGGATTCTCGATAAGGATGAACTTCTCTGCTCATTCAACTCTTTTTGAGATCTGGTTTAACTTTGCAGGAAATGGGCATGGATTGGTGAGCTTGTACGAAGACATGGAGTCTTGTGGGGAATATGAAGATATAAGAGTTATGTGGGAGATTATTCACTCTTGTCAACAGAATGCAAACAACACTACAACGAGGAGGAAGAGGTCGTCTTCTTATTGGAGATTCTGTCTTCAGCCACATAAGTTGTGTCCTTCCTTTTCAAAAGACTTGGCTTTTGGCTAACCAGCCATGAATCTTAGCTTTGATTCTGCAGGATGTCATATGTAAATTCCAGACTTGAGTGAGCATAGATGATATAGTTGCTCTTGATTTTTCATTTTTAGCGTCTTTCGAGCGTCACACTTTGTAATTTCAGAACAGCAAAACGAGATTATTTCGAATAAAAAGCATATAACAAGGTCCACTTAACCATTATAGAACTTGGTTTAATTTGTATACATAGCCATAGACTCGTTGGATAACTAGAACGTATACACTACTCAACAGATCTTTAACTACTTAAGTTGGAGGCGATGAAACCCTCGAACCAACGATTTGCGAGGCAGTAAGTCTACTCTGACATGTCGAAGGCGCCTATCTGAGATCACACTCTTATCAGCTTGCTTAATATAAATATGCATATTTCTAGAGAGAGAGAGAGAGCACTCCAAAACATTAGAAACAAACACGAGAGCAAACAGAGCGCTGTGAATTCAGTTTGCAGCATCACCCTCATGAAGGAGATACTGGTCAAAGTGCCACACTCCTGCAAGCCATGAAATAGCTCGTTAGATAGAGTCCGGAAATTGAGATAAGAGGCGAATCGGAAGGAAAATATGATGGTGAAGAGTTGGAAGAATGAAATTTGCTTCATACCATGGCCTTTTCCAACCCTCCTCAGTTGAGTGACATAGTCAGCTATCTTCTTGATGGCCTCAACCTGTAAAATAATACGCGAATAAGCTTTAGTCGGTGTTAGAATACTGCAAAGCATCGGTTTTTCTTACTAGTCCGGCGTAAAAAGCTGTGATTGTTCTTGTCCAAGTTGGTTAGTGATGAGAAAATTGTTTTTCAGTGTAATTGCAGATAGCGTTTTCTCTTGGATTTTTTGTATGTTCACTTATCGAAAATGATTAACAACCAAAGTAAGAACTGATCGTGGCTTTTTACTCTAACGATGACAATATCACAATAGTAATTCAACCTAGTACTAGAGCAGAACACGTGTTTAATTCACCTGCTCAGCCAGAAACTCGCTCTCGATAAAATCCATCAACTGGGGATCATTGTTCTGGTCTGCAACCTGTTTTGGATCAAATAATGAGAATTTAAAACGAAAAGAAAGCGTCAAACGGAAACCAGACCCCACAAGCTTTATCAATGACTTCAATACCAAACTTGGATCACAGAAATGTGTTACCTTATGCAAGTTCAAGAGTTTTTCATTTGTCAGCTTCTCCAAAGACAAGGCTAACTCCATAGCTGCATCAACGAATCAACGAAAAACTTTCAGATAAAGACATGCTCATTCTCTAATTACACATATCAGCAATTCATCATTCAGCAGCAAAGAAATTGTCAAAGCCAATAACTGTGTTGCCTACGGAATGAGAAATCTTACCATACAATGCATCTCCCTTTTCTGCATGATCAAACTCCGTAGGCGCCGCGATTACAGAGTGCAGTTTCACTCTCCCACCTCGCTTGTTCTGAGAAAAAAATCGCAATACCATCGGATCTCACAATACAAGACCCTAACACATGAACACGCACGCGCGCACACACACGAAAACTCGTATACCTGATATTCCATCAGCTTTTCGGCATGTTCTCTTTCTTCCTCGCTTGATTCCTTGAAAAACCTGATACATCACAACCAATTAACCATACATCAATTTAAAATATAAAAATTTAAACGGCTCGTGCAAAGAGGCTAGTATATTATATATTAAGCGGGGATATTTAGGAATTTAGTGTGTTTACTTGGCAAGGCCCTTGAGAGCAACGTTGTCCCTGTCAAAGTACGCAAACAGTGCATGGTACACATACGACACATTGTATTCCACACTGTGACACAAAAATTTAAGATTTAAGATTAGCATATGAAAAAAAAAAAAGGAAAAAAAAAAAATCATCAAAAATCGAAAAAAAATAATAAATGAAATTAAAATTTTGTAACGACATAGAGATACACACTTGATCTGCTCATTGATGGCGGCCTCGGACTCATCTGTGTAACGCTGACGGGCAAGAGAGACCTGAGGAGACACAGGGACAACAAAAGCACCGTTCTTCACCTCCTCAAACGGCTGGAACACGACTCCGGTCAACGCCACTGCTTCGCTTGATGCAGAAACCGCAAACTTTTCGAGTTTTCGCTGCTGTTTAAAGCTCAGAGCAGAAGAGGATGATCCAAGTTTTGAGTTGGACAAGAGGGTGCTAACAGCACCGCCTTGGTCCCCTAGCTTGGATGGGACGGAAAACGTCGAAATGGCCCTCAGAGACATCGTCGACATGGTTTTCGATCGGATTATCTCGAACGGGTGATTGGAAAGAAGAGAGTTTGAACAAGAATCTGGACTGGAAATTGCAGAGGAATTGGAGAACGCTGAGGAAATGTGAGAGGCTGAGAGTGGGGTGAGGGGCTATATAGGGATATGGAGGAAATCCAGTTGGCATGGGCTTTATTCTGGACCGTTGGATCAGAGAACAGGTGGGTGGCTACGATTCGAACACGTTAAAGGGCGTGTGGCGAGCTCGTGGTGGTTATCCAAATACCACTTCAGTCGTGGAATCTAGCGTACTTTCCGTTCCACGTTGCAATCGCAGAAGGGTCGCAAATTTGTCCTTTTGTTATTCCCGTCTCTCATTCGCTCGACTGGCCTACGGGGAAATTCGCGCTATTTAAGTCGCCTGAATATAAGAAAGGGGCACTTTCGTAAAATGCAATAGTTTTCCATTGGCGAGTACGCGAGTAAACTGCTTTTATAGCGTGGCGAGCTTGGAAAAGTTTTTTCTTGGTCAAAATCTTTGAAATGTATTTTAAAGTTGGTAAACTATCGTTCTAAAATATTGACGTGAGAATTAATGTTAAATTGTAAGGTGATGAGGTTCATGGAGTGTTCTATTTTGAGAAAGTCTCCTTAGCATTTCTCTTAATTATAGCTGTTATTTGTATTTGATTTATTCAATCTAATTGCCAAAAACAGAAAAGCAATGTGTGAGAGTTTGAGAGATGTGTGGGAAAACAAATCATCTCGTTATATCATTGTTGTGTAGCCTAGGAAGAGACTCTCATTTTTTTCAAAAAATGGGGATTAGTTGTGGGACGGCTCCACATCGAACTTCAATTATCTAAACCATCTATTTTATAAGTCTTGATTCATAAATCATCCTTACAAAATTTCAATTCAATCCGAAACCATTTGCATATTTAATTATCACAATGAAATTTCAATGTCTTTTATAGAACAAAATGTTCGTCAATTTATTTGAACTCAATTAGATGCCATAAATATTTTTGATTTGGCTAATATTTTGCAAGTATGATATATGAGATGCAACTTGAATAATAAATGATTCGAATTGCTAAAGATTAATGTGGTGTAGATTTTACAACTAATTCTCGTTTTCATAAAAAAAAAAAAAATTGAGATTCCTTTCGCTTAAAGGACTCCTATTGTTATGTACATCAACAAAAGAAAAATAGAGCGTTGTAGCGTACAAAGTTGGGCATGAATGAAGATGGAAAGATGGGAAAAGGATCCTTTTATGAGGATTTGGAGGATCTCATAATCATGATCGTTTATCGAACATCGTGCGATTATAAATTATTTAAAATTAAATATAAATAATATCTAACGAAAACTGATCACACGATGTAACGATCATGATCACAGAATATCCGGATTCTTAGAGAGGATCCGGTGAGGATCCGGAAGATGGAAGAATCTGGACGCCTCTAGGACGAAAAGTATAACTTTTCATCTGGATGATATGATTGCAATTTTGCAAGCAAGGGAAAAGTCGTAGTTGGCTAGCTGCTCATTTGCTATATTTGTTGGGATGGATTTTGGCAGGGGAAAGAAATTAATTGGGCTTACTAAGCCCTACAGGTTGTTTGTGAATTGGGCCGAAAAGCCCAGACTGTAAAGCGGTGGCTAATTGGAGTGTGATGATCTAGATTAGTTTTAATTGAGATTTTGAGGAATTTGAAAGGATTTATGAATTCATGAATTTAGATACAGTTTAATTGCTTTATAAAGATTTCATGTAAAATTTTACTTCAATTATCTCGAAATCTCAGGAGGAGAGATTTGTAAATGCTTAAAATACCCTACGAAATCTTTATAATTCCCTCAAATTCCTCAACTTTTAAAAGTTTTAAATAAATTTCTAATTAAATACACTTGAATGTTATAAACTTGTTTAAAATCATGATTTAATACACTCAGATTTCTAAAAATTTTAATAAACTATTTAAAAATCCCGATTGAATACACATTTATTTTTAGATAATAACTTAAAATCCTAATTAAATACCCCTACATTTATTAAAAGAACTAAAATATCTTAGAATCACAATTGACTACACTAAGTCATATGAACTTATTAGTAATTCGTTAACAAACTAGAAAAGGATATCAACTTATTGGAAGACCTTATTTAAGGTTGGGTCATCGAGAACCATTTGGGCTCGTTTGATGTTAAGAATTGGCTTGGGTTGGATAATCTATTAGATTTAATAAATGTTGAATAGTATTATGAATATCATCAACTTGCATTTTTTATTTTATTTTATGTGAAGGTAGAAGATGGAAAAGTCATGATTATCCCTCTCAGCCTTACCATTTTTGGAGGAATTAGGAGGATAAGTTTTTCTCATGTTTTATCTGTCTTCTATGTTCACTTAAACAAATATGCAAGTTGATATTTATATTTTTATTCAACATTCATTGTATTTAATGAATTTTCTAAGCCAAGCTAATTCTTAACATCAATCAAACGACGCCTATAAAATCATATATAAGATTTGAACTCAAAATCTCCTATAAGCAAATAAAAACTGTAATCGCCAAACTAAATGGATGTGTCTACGTATTTTGACAACTTCATTAGGGTTCCTTTTCTCTCTTGAGATTTGTTTTTTGTTAGACGGAAATAGTGAACGTGTGAGGGTGAGTAGTTTATGGGATTTCTCAATTCTGGCATGATTTTATTGATTTAGTGAAGACATTTTCTTATGCTAGAAATACTTCATTCGTTTGGTGATGAAGATGGACAAAATTTGTAAATACTATCCAAGTTAATAAGTTCTTACCAGGTCGACGATCAGAACATTAGCCCGGTTTAAGCCAAGACGACAAACATGGACTAGGCGACTAATTAACCAGGGAGTTTGATATATAACAACTCGACCCAAGACGCCAAAAGCTTTTGGACAACATCAGAAAATGAGCACACCATGATCACGGGTTCGATTTTTGGCGCTGGTAAATCACACTAAGGTGGTAAGTGAGAGGCCTAAAATACCTAGGTAAATCTTTCTTGCCCTAAAAAAGGTGGACAACCGTAACGAAACCACTAGCTGGTTTCCATTTTTGAAAAGAAGAAAAGAAAATGAGCATATCAAATCAGTTACGCAAGGAATCTGCAAAATAAACACGACTGCATGCTTGAATTTTATGCAAGAGCTTGTCTAGCTAATATACGATCGATGTGAAAACTTGTGGCTCTCCCACGTCAAAATATCTTATTTTGGAAGAATGGATGACTCTTTTGGAAGCCTTGTGGAGATTGATGTCGACACCTGCATGTCTCACTTTCTACAATGGAAGAGTTTTCTCATTCAATGACTGCATCATGTCTATGGTTGTGTGCTAGTCGCATGATGTTGAGAATTAATACGAAAAATGTTACATACAACGGATGCATGTAGACTTTTTTACACATCTTCACAGCCACAATACATCTTACAACTTTTGTCTTGAGAGCCTATAAATCATGGTAAAGAAAAGAATAATTAAGAGTGGACTATGCATGGAAAAATAGAACAGGTCGGTGAGCATAACAACACTCTAATTAATTGAATCTCAATACCTACGGTTGTAGAGGTGCCACATAGCACTCCTATCGTAGTTATAATGGGAGCCCCATTAGGGGATTTTCCCTTATGAGATATTATGCTTTGGGGTATGGCCTTTGGGATTGAATTGAAATGCAAAATTTTTGATAGGGATGGAACCCGATTGTGGTAAGACTTATGTGCATGCGGACACAAACGAAGATTGAAGCTTGTGGATAGCACAAGCATGGCATACCATTTGTCCTTAAGCTTATAAAATTGCTTTCAGAACTCAAACACAAGTTAATGTGATGTTTACATGCGGAATATTCGTAAATAATACTTCTCTCTTTCTAATATAATTTATTTTACAAACGATAACGCGGATGAATTAAATTGTTAGTTGTTAGGGGGATTGGTAGGGATCGAACATGCACCATAATGCATAAGCACAGTGTCGGATGCAGGAAATATTGTTTGAGGTCAGCAAGAATAGCGTGCATTGCGCAAATTTTTTTGGACAGAATAGCATGCAAATTGACATTTCATCGAGCCTTGATAGACCTGAGGTCATTTGCCAAGTCATATTTCATGCATGTAGACACATGCCAACAACTTTTGAGTGAGCATGTCGATTAATGTCAATAGCTTTTGAGCGAGCATGCCGCAAATGTCAACGCGTGACGAGTGAGCCTATTAGCAGATGTCATAACGATGATAATCGAACATTATTAGTAATATGTTAACAATGAGACCTTTATTGACGAACAATCAGACTGTTTCATAGCCGGACTAGCTTGTGGAATTCTTGAATTAGTATAGGACTTCAAGTTGCAAACTGAAAGTGCAAGTTTATGGGAAAGTACCAAAAGAAGAAATGAACTTTATAGGTCACATAGAACACAATAGTTAACAGAAAACCAGTTACTCTTTTTAGACACATATTAATCTCTCTCAGTTAATTTCGATCTATCTGTAATTGTCTTCTGATCTTAATGTCTAAATAAATGTCATTCAGTCTCTTTTATTTCTCTCAAAAATCCACCCAAAAACCAAAACTCTCTCTTCATATGGAGACAACCCAGTATTTCACATTCAACCGGAAAGCGATTCCCAAACTCCAATTATTCACTCCTTTTTTTAAACTCTCCAACCCCATTCGGATTACAAGCACGAACAAAGTTTCCATACTCGAACCCACTTTCCCTGGGTTTTTTTTCCTATAATTTTCTCCCCGAAATTTGACCCCCATCTTGTCCTACATCACTCGCCATGGCCACGGATGTCTCCGCCGCATTCCGACCCGTTCCTCAACCCCACGACTTCCACCCTGAAATATCGGTATCCCCCTCCTCCGCCCACGACGGCCTAGAGTTCTGGCAGTTCATGATAGCCGGCTCCATAGCGGGCCTAGTTGAACACATGGCTATGTTCCCAGTTGACACCCTCAAAACCCGCATGCAGGTTTTTGGCGGGTCCTGCTCCGTTCAACCTATTGGAGTTAGACAGGCCCTCGGCTCGATTCTGAAGCTCGAAGGCCCCGCAGGGCTCTACCGCGGCATCGGCGCAATGGGGCTCGGAGCAGGACCTGCCCATGCAGTTTATTTCTCAGTGTACGAGATGTTCAAGGAGTATTTCACACGTGGGAATCCCAACAGCTCGGTGGCGCATGCGGTTTCTGGGGTGTTTGCGACCGTTGCAAGCGACGCGGTGATCACACCGATGGACGTGGTGAAACAGAGGCTGCAGCTGCAGAGCAGTCCGTACAAGGGAGTTGCGGATTGTGTGAGGAGGGTTTTAGTGGAAGAAGGGGTTGGAGCATTTTACAAGTCGTACAGGACGACTGTCGTGATGAATGCCCCGTTTACTGCCGTCCATTTCGCTACGTATGAGGCAGCGAAACGAGGGCTGATGGAGGTGTCGCCGGAGAGTGCGAACGACGAGAGGCTGGTGGTTCATGCCACTGCAGGTGCGGCTGCTGGGGCTTTAGCGGCGGCTGTGACCACCCCGCTTGATGTTGTGAAAACTCAATTGCAGTGCCAGGTCAGAACTTTTATCAATAAATTTGTTGCTTCAATATCCTTGTTTTGTTTTGTTTTGTGGTACATGGATATGTTTGATCCAATTTGTATATATGGTTTTTATTGGGTTTGGAATCTGGATGAAGGAACATGCTGTTTTGTACCACAAAAAATTAGTTCTTTGTTGTTCCGGAGTGAAACTTACCAACAATGGGGATCCGTTGTGGTGGGACCCATGCAACTCACGCATTGTCTTATGTCTTAACTTTCTCATTTAGAAGTGCATGATTGGCTGAAGATACCGCCACAATTACATTCTTGTTACAATAAAGTCCTAGTTGCTATGAATTTCTTGCTATGCAAGGACTGGAAAGATTGTATTTGTTGCTTTCAAATTCCCTTAGTAGGCCTTGCTTTCACTCTTTTTTTTCCACAGGGGGTTTGCGGATGCGATAGATTTTTGAGCAACTCGATATGGGATGTTGTTCGAAGCCTGGTGATGAAGGATGGATACCGCAGTCTTATGCGAGGTTGGATTCCAAGGATGCTCTTCCATGCCCCTGCTGCTGCAATTTGCTGGTCAACTTATGAAACATCAAAAACTTTCTTTCAAGAACTCAATGGCAGTGACAGTTCCAGGACCTGATCAAACAAGTTGGTTCTGCAGAAACCTTATTCTGGATTCTCACACACTACAGCAGCAGCATCGGAGTTACTGATGCACATATTTAACTCGGTTGAATGCCCTTGTTCGTGTAAATGACTTCACCGGGAAGAACTCGGTTCAGGCAGATATAGATATATACTGCCGATTATGTGCTAAAAATAATAATGTAGATATGAATTATCAATCCAAGGGGGAAATGATCATTTCCAACCATCTAGTTTAGTTAATATGTTGGAGAGGGATACACAAATGATTTAAGTCGCTATGTTCGAAGAAAATGCCCAATACGATACATAAAACCTGGAAACATTCTACAACCATACAAAAGATGAAATATTAACTGCATCAAACCGTTCTACGTCCACATGAAACAAACAAGAGTTGATTAAACCAGAATTCATACAAGCCAAATGGTCGAAAAGATCTACAAACTAAAATACACGATAATAACTTATGAGCATTTTGACCTTGTTAAAACTTTTCAACAGTAATTCCGTCTCTTTGAACCTCATAAGCCTCTCTACTCCTGCTTCTCTTCAACCCAGCTGTGAAATGGAGCTTCGATCCCTCTGATGTGATGCATGACACATTTACCCATATAAGCACCTTAGTCTTCATCCCCTGTATGTCTTCTAGCCTTCCTTTCTTCAAATATCCAGTTACAGTGGTGAAAAAACGCAGAACAGATGAATCTCTGTAGCCCACTTCACAGACAGTCGGTATGTAGACGGTAAGTTTCCCAGTCTCCTCATTAAACTCATAGTTGGTAGCATCACGAGGAAAGATTCCTATTGCCAAGTCAAAATCCTTTAGAAGCTCAGGCAACGGCTTTTGCATTTTCCCTGCAAAGGTTGCTTAAATTGTAATGGAGATTTATCAAAGTAACACAGACCTACACGAGGACTAAAATCCTAATAAATTCTTTTCAATTTACTACACCAGTAATGACTCTGTCGCACAAAAAATAAATGAGAGAACGAATATAGAACTAGTCTACAGCCTGAACATAGCAGTTTATACAATCCAAACCTAGAGCTTGGAACTTCGAAGCACCATTCCGCCCTCCCTAGCAGCACAAATACAACTTATATCACATTGTTTTTCTTTTGCATTGTGCTATTTCAAAAAACCCCAGCAGCAAGTTCCTTGCTTGAACTCCACATACGACATCTTGAGAGTCGAGCAAGTTAAAGCCATATGAAAAGGGTTATATAATTATACTCATATCTACCAAGCACCTTGAAGATTAAGGAACAAACCATCTCAAGAATATGACCCAACCCTTCAACCACAACGCTTTCTACAGCTCTGGCACACCCGTACTTTGGCCAGTATCCGCAATCACACTCACTTTTAATTGCCATTACTTAGACGTATTACATATTAACCACATGAATTAATGAATTAATGCTACTACAATGTCCAAACTTTCGGGCTCGCAAAGTCAGCCATATTACAGCAATATGTGAGGTTACTTTAACTGGCAATGTAAACAAACATAGCCAGCAGAGAAAACTAACCTTTGAGTTTATTAACCAACCATTTGGCTCCTCCTTCGACACTGCTTTGCAATGACTAATCATTCCACAAGCAACGTTAGCGAAAAAACCGTCATAAACCGCAACCAAAACAAACGAACAAAAGAACCCAAATTTGGGAAAGTATTAATCTTGACAATTAACATATGGAATCAATCACAATTCAAATTTAAGAAGAAAATAATTAAATAAAAAATTTAATCTAAAATACGATTACGAATGTGAGTCACACCCAGAAAATTCAGATCGTGTAAAGAAATCAACTTTGTGAACCCAAATCATTATTAACAGGGAAAAAACCCTAATTGGAACCTAAATCAGATTCAAATGCTCAATTGAATAACATATTAAATTAAATTGAGATCCATAGTTATATGTATATATATATATAGAGAGAGAGAGAGAGAGAGAGAGGTACGTTGATGTCATCCCCGACGGAGGAGAGCTCCTTGGTGGCCTTCTGGTTGAACCAGTAGGATCCGGCCTTGTTCAAAATCTGATCCATGGAAATTCCCTTCACACACTCTCTTTCTCACTAGAAGGAAACCGATCAGAATGCTAGAGAGAGAAGAGGAACTCTGGCTCTCTCTCTCTGGCTTGGCTCTGATGGCTTCTCGGAAATTATCTCCCACACCTAACTGTCCATTCAATTTTGTGGGAAATTTTTAAGGATGATGAGTCGACTCGTTATCACTCGTTGAATTTTCTCTCTCTTCGTAGGCACGCCAACGCCATGTCGTTTTATTTTATTTCGTTATTTCTTTTTGGGCATATAATTCATTATTATTTGGTCTCTTAATTTGTCAATTTGTCGTTCTATAGTATAAGCGTCTCTAACATTGTTTCGACTATGAACTTGGAAATTTTCATACTTGAATAGGAGTATAGGGATGGTTGATCACGTCATTCATAGAGCATGACGTATGAAAGTAAATGCGTTACATGTTTTGGTTTCACTCAATCTTAAGCAATTATAGTTGATATGAGAGTTGCTGTAGTAAATCAATTGTACTCAAGTTCTCTTTCCTGTGTCGGGAGACACAAAATTTTGTAATTTGTTTGACTTATAAGTTTTCGTATATCAATATTCCTTGTATAGATGTTTATATTATGGGAGTAAAGGCATATAATTTTTCTTGAACGCCATTTCGTTTTCGAAGAGAATCGATTTCGTGATTGAAAGTGCCTCAATGTAGCCCTGATTTTCAACGTCAATTAGTTTTCAATTCAAAACAAAATTATAATCCACGAGAAATTTCAATTCGTTATCTTTGTGGAGGACTCAGAGAGGGTTGAGGAGTATGAATGCGTCCTGAACAGCCACCAACTACGTGAAGGCAGGTGTCGTCTCCATTGGAACCACAATTTGAGGTGAGTCTAATGTATGTATTTGAATTCATTTGTTTAGATTTCAAATTCCTTAGGTTTTGCATCGTTGTTTTCCAAGTGTTTAAACCTGAATTATAAGAAAGCAAAACAAGTTTATATTGATACAAAAAAAACTTCTCTCCGAGGTGAGAGTTTTCTCTTCACACTTAGAGTCATTCTCACTATTTGCGTGAAACTTTTAAACCTAAACTTTTCCAGTGGCACCAACCCTAGCTTCTGTTGGGGTCGGTTGTCGTGTCATCTACTCTCCCATTTCCTTCTTTTCTCCTTGCCTCTACTATTGTTTCTCCCAAATTTGAACTCCGGTTTGTCCAATTCCTCGATCTCTAAAGGTATTCCTCATCCCGGTTATCCCTTGGTCCAATCTTCAGCCATGTTTCCTATTAAGATCGTGTGTAGAGTTCCGGTGTTTCCAACACCACTACTTTCTCCCTGTTATCAGCCTGTTTCGGCAGTGTCACTCATGGGTTTCCACAAGCTTCATATTGGTAGTTGGCTTCTCTCACTCTGTTGTCGACTATCCCCTGCTTACGATTGTGCTCAGGTAACTTTTCGGGGTTGGAGGGTGTTTGGTGAGGTATTATTTAGAAGTGGTGGATTGGAAAACTGATGGTGGAGAAGGCAGTGGAAGCTTCTCGGTTTCTTGATTGTTTTCGTGGGCTCTTTTTCTGTTTGTATTTAGTCTTAGACCCTTGTTTTGTTTGTTAAAAGGTGTTTCTTGGGCCTTGTTTTGCTTGTAATTTTGTGGTGGTTGTTTAATAAATTCTCCCTTTGACACACCAAAAAAAATAAAAAATAAACCTGAATTATAAGTGATTTTGCACTGAGTTTGTAGAATATGATTATTTGGTGTTATGGCAAATCATAGTTGTATATTAGAATGTTCTTTAATTTGGTGATTTTGCACTGAGTTTGTAGAATATGATAATTTGGTGTTATGGCAAATTTAAAGTGTTTTTTATAACACTCATAGTTGTATATCAGAGATTCAGAATGTTCTTTAATTTACTATATCATCTTAACCGCATTTCTAAACAAGCATATGACAAAAAATAGGAACACAACATAATATTAAAGTACACCTCAAAAAATAAGCCAGATCTTGCTCCATCTTTGTAACCCTATCTCGTAATATGTCTTTTAATCCTACTAGCACATAGAATCACTAGAAGTTCCCAGGCTGATATCGTGGTTTGGCCCATGGCAGCATTTTGATTGGTTTCACACTCCAGGGTTTTGGGAGCTTATTGGCTTCGGGTTTCGTAGGAACTCCGAAATTAAGCAAGAAGGGGGCTAGAGCAATCCCATGATGGGTGACACACTAGGAAGTTGCTCGTGAGTTCCCAAAAACAAAACCGTGAGGGAATGGTAAGCCCAAAGTGGACAATATCGTGCTACGGTAGTGAAACGGGTCCGGGAAGTGATCCGCCCTGGGCCGGGATGTGACAATTTGGTATCAGAGCCTAACCCTGGCCATGGTGTGCCAACGAGGACATCGGACCCATAATAGGGGTGGATTGTGACACCCTACATCGCCCAGGGGAGTGATCCTTATATGTATATTCTCATCTCTACCTAGCACGAGGTCTTTTGGGAGTTCACTGGCTTTGAGTTCCATCGGAACTCCGAAGTTAAGCGAGTAGCGCACGAGAGCACTCCCAGGATGGGTGACCCATTGGGAAGTTCTCGTGTGAGTTCCTAGAAACAAAACCGTGAGGGCGTGGTCGGGGCCCAAAGCGGACAATATCGTGCTACGGTGGTGGAGCGGGCCCGGGAAGTGGTCCCGCCTGGGTCGGGATGTGACAATTTGGTATTAGAGCTTAACCCTGGCCGTGTGTGTGCCGACGAGGACGTCGGGCCCCTAAGGGGGGTGGATTGTGACATCCCACATCGCCCAGGGGAGTGATCCTTATATGTTTATTCCCATCTCTACTTAGCATGAGGCTTTTTGGGAGCTCACTGGCTTCGGGTTCCGTAGAAACTCGGAAGTTAAGCGAGAAGGGGGCTAGAGCAATCCCATGATGGGTGACCCATTGGGAAGTTGCTTGTGAGTTCCCAAAAACAAAGCCGTGAGGGAATGGTAAGCCCAAAGCGGACAATATCGTGCTATGGTGGAGTTGGGCCCGGGAAATGATCCGCCCCGAGCCAGGATGTGACAATTTGGTATCAGAGCCTAACCCTAGTCGTGGTGTGCCGATGAGGACGTCGGGCCCCTAAGGGGGGGTGGATTGTGACATCCTACATCGCCCAGGGGAGTGATCCTTATATGTTTATTCCCATCTCTACCTAGCACGAGGCCTTTTGGGAGCTCACTGGCTTCAGGTTCTGTAAGAACTCCGAAGTTAAGTGAGAAGAGGGCTAGAGCAATCCCATGATGAGTGACCCACTGGGAAGTTTCTCGTGAGTTCCCAAAAACAAAACCGTGAGGGAATGGTAAGCCCAAAGAGGACAATATCGTGCTATGATGGAGTTGGGTCTGGGAAGTGATCCGCCCCGGGCCGAGATGTGACAATTTGGTATCAGAGCTTAACCCTAGCCTTGGTGTGCCGATGAGGACGTCGGGCCCCAAGGGGGGTGGATTGTGACATCCCACATCGCCCAGGGGAATGATCCTTATATGTATATTCTCATCTCAACTTAGCATGAGGCCTTTTGGGAGCTTACTGGCTTTGGGTTCCATCGGAACTCCGAAGTTAAGCGAGTAGCGCACGAGAGCAATCCCAGGATGGGTGACCCATTGGGAAGTTCTCGTGTGAGTTCCTAGAAACAAAACCGTGAGGGCATGGTAGAGGCCCAAAACAGACAATATCGTGCTACGGTGGTGGAGCTGGCTCGGGAAATGGTCCCGTCCGGTTCGGGATGTGACAATTTGGTATCAGAGCCTAACCCTGGCCGCGTGTGCGCCGACGAGGACGTCGGGCCCTTAAGAGGGGTGGATTGTGACATCCTACATCGCCCAAAGGAGTGATCCTTATATGTTTACTCTCATCTCTACTTGCACGAGGCTTTTTGGGAGCTTACTGGCTTCGGGTTCCGTAGGAACTCCGAAGTTAAACGAGAAGGGGGCTAGAGCAATCCCATGATGGGTGACCCACTGGGAAGTTGCTCGTGAGTTCCCAAAAACAAAACCGTGAAGGACTGGTAAGCCCAAAGCGGACAATATCGTGCTATGGTGGAGTTAGGCTCGGGAAGTGATCCGCCCCGGGCCGGGATGTAACAATTAGTGTTATTCAACAAAAGTGAAGAAGTTCTGTAAAAATTTATACGTGATTTATACGCGCATAAATTAAACCCTCTTTTTGTCAATTGTAGTATAAGTATAAGTAGGGATCGTTCTTAACCGGGGATTAAGAGGGATTGTTAATCACTTGGATTTGACTCAAAAACGTAAAAACATAAAATAAAACACTATACTAGACTCAAAGAATGCAAAACTAAACTTTAAAACACTAAGACAAACCAAAAGACTCAAAACAACACAAACACACTCAAATCTGCCTAAAAACCACTTTCTGGGCAGATTTGAGCACAAACACAAATTTGGACGAAACTAAGTTGTAACTTGACTCAAGACTCTTAAAAACACAAACTAAATGTATTTCAAACTAATCTAACACTTTAAAACACTAAGACAAACCAAAAGACTCAAACATCACCCAAAACACTCAAAACTGCCTTAAAATCACTTTCTGGGCAGTTTTGAGCACTTTGGTGAATCTGGACAAATTTATGTAATAAATTGAATCACAACACTTATAAACACAAACTAAAACACTTTCTAACTAAATTGGACATTAAAGTAAAGGGGGAATTAGATTTGACGAAAATTGAATAAAATGCACAGATTTAAATTAAAACAGATAGTAAAGATGAAATGGATAGAATTGAATGGAATGAAGGCTAGCTAAAGGGTTCATCTCCACACATGTTATACTTGCATAATAAAATGATTTCCAATTGCATTTCAATAAACCATGATGCTCAACACCCCAAGTTAACCGTGATGCACTAATTAACTTTCAAATCTTCCTAACGTTACTGAATTGGATGGGTTAGCGCATGCGACAATTCAAAACATTCCCCACAAGTCCCCTACATGAATGCATAATAGAGATACAAGCAAGAATCATTACGCTCTATGAAAATTATAAGTGTTGACGAGGCATTCGTTACTATGGATTGCATGAAACTTATGCCAAGAATTCGTTTAACGCGATTGTTTATAAGCAACCTCCACTACTTGTGAATATAAGTTCGTAACTATTAGGTGAAACTCACTTATATTCTAGCGTCATATTCATGCATGAAAATTAAGCGTGCACTCTCAATAAACATACATAAATAAGTTATCAATCAAACGGTTAAACAAATTGAATCCACAACTTATGAAACGCAATTAGAAGTAATCAAATTAAAATGCAAGCATAAACATATATTTTGAATCACCCCCTAGCTAAAGGGGATTTTAGTTCCTCATGGTACAAAACAAAGAGAAATCAAAGAAACACCTAAACATTCCAACAACTCAAACTTGAATTGTATGAACGTTTAGGCACTCTTCTCTTCCTTTCCTCATTCGTACAAAACAAAGAGTATTGAAATTAAACATTGAAATCAAAGAAACACCTAAACATTCCAACAACTCAAACTTGAATTGTATGAACGTTTAGGCACTCTTCTCTTCCTCTTCGTTGTAGCACAAGGTCTAGGGATAGTTTGATGGTGTGAATGGTTTGGGAAGTGGTGGAAATGGAAGGATGGTGTTTGGATTGTAAGGGAGAGCACGGCACAAGGGAGTTTGATGTCTACATTTCTGCAATGGATGAATTTCTGAAATGGAAGTGTGTATGAGAATGAATGAGAATGAATGCAATGGATGCTTATTTATAGGTGAAATGGGGGGGAACATGACAGCTATGAGGGAATGTGGCTGCATGTTTGAATGATTAAAGGATGCATGTGGGTTGGAATTGCATGTGCAATGAATATGTGGCTGCATGTGCAAGGGGACAATCTGAAAATGCATGTGAAAGCATGTGTTGGCTGCAATGATGAAATGGATGGGAGTGCATGTGGCTTAATTAATTAAAGGGAGTGCATGTGCAATGTTTTAAAGGATGGAATGCATGTGAATATGATGGAAATCTGATGGGAATGGGAGATGCATGTGCTGATTTATGCATGTGATTAAAGGGAGAGAATGTGGTGTAATGATGAAATGGAATAAGTGCATGTGGATGTGGCTGATTTGATTTATGGAAGATGCATGTGCATTAAAGATGAGTGAATGATTATGGGTGCATGTGGATGAATGTGCATGTGCAAGGTTGTTGTTGTGATAAGTGATAAGTGTATGGTTATGATAAGTGTATGATATGATAAGTGAATGATATGATAAGTGAATGATATGATAAGTGAATGATAAGATAAGTGGTGATAAGATAAGTGGTGAATGATAAGTGGATGATATGATAAGTGGATGATAAGATAAGTGGTGAATGATAAGTGGATGATATGATAAGTGGTGATAAGATAAGTGGATGATATGATAAGTAATGGGAGCATGTGAGGGAATGAATAATGAATGCATGTGTATGGTTTTGGGAGAAAGGTGGAGATGCACAGCATAAGGGATTTGGAAAGGTTTAAATGTCCTAAAACTAAAGGGAACAAGGTTCCAACACTTTGGTCTTCAATTAGGTCTTCAATTTCGTCCAACACTTTGGCGCCAAGCATAAGCTATCCATCCTTAGCCCAAAAGTGCTCCAAAAGTCTCCAAAATGCATATTTTTGCTCCTTTAGCCCTTTGGACCTACAAACACACGAAAATAGCTTAAAGTACTAAAATAACTAAAGAAACATAACGTAAATGCACGAGAACAAGCCATTTAAGTCGCATGAATATGCTCCTATCAAATACCCCCACACTTATCTTTTGCTAGTCCTCGAGCAAAACGGAAAAACAAAACAAAACCTAAACCTTCCAACAATGGTCTCAGGGATTCTTAATGCACATGACATGTTCAAGATCATTACTCACATAGATTTTAGTCATCCTTACGCTTAGGCACATACGTAATCATAATCACTACTTACTAGTTCTCATTTAATCAATTTAAAACAACATTTGAATGTAGTAATATGCCTTAGAGAATTCACTTAATTCCTTACAAGATACTCTCTTATTTTCACACAGAATTTCTGGTTACACACCCTACACTAAGTATATGTGAGAAGATTGATGTAAATATGAAACTAAACACCCACATATGTTTATAACAAGGAAAGCACTTTTCTGGGATGTATATGAATATGATCTCATGAAAGGAATGCTACTAATTAGATGCGAGAACCAGGGACACCATATGCTTACATCAATTCCAAACTCCACATTATTGAAAACATAATGATCAAGATTAAAGCATAAGGGTTGTAATGGGTTAAGGGCGATTGGCTAACAATGAAAGGTAAGGATAACAAACTTTCTTTAAGCAATAGCAAGCAAAGTATTGAAATTTGACACTTAGAATCACTTATGATTACATAAACTCACTTAGACACAGAAGGGGAAAAATTCACACAACTCTTCGGGCCATATTCCACGTTTTGGGCCCTTTCTTCAACTACCACAAACATGTGAGCATATTTTCACTTATTTCATACTCTTTTTCTTTCTTTTCACAACTTTTTCTTTTCTTTTTCTTTTTCCACGATTTTTTTTTTTTTTTCTTTTCATGCCTTATTTCTTTTCGTGGCATATCAACACACACACACAAATTCCCCCACACTTGTTGTTTTGCATACTCGAAAGGATTCCTCTAAGTCATGCTTACTATGCTTCAAGAATAAGGGTATGGGTGACCAATCTAGGCTAGGTAGGGATGATATGGGTAAACAAGGAACAAAGGCTAACAATGGCTCGATGGGGGTTATGACCTACAATATATAGTGCATGGGTTGGCTGTTTGGTTGATGGCTTCACTACACACTTCATCTTGATATATATTATGCACTCAATATCATGCTTTGAATGGAATGGATGCAAGTTCTAGCATTTGGAACTAAGTGATGAAACGCCTTCTAATTAGCAACCAAGCAAGAATAATGAGATCATGCAACGAGTTTGAAAACAAGAATCACAGATTAATACTCTCCAAAGAATGTTTAAAGCTCAAGTCTCTCAGGGTTGTAATGTTATTCTAAGTTCCTTCCTTCAAGCATATTACAAAAACTTATTTTTTTTTTCTTTGGGATTAAACATGAATTCATAAACAACAACTATAACCAAGTATAAACCAAGAATATATCAACTTCCATCCATGTTTATAACACTCTTTCACAGCCATGCACATAAAAATCAAATCCTCATCATTGTGTTGGAAGGTACCCTAAGACACAAACACACAAAAACGACTCAAAACACTCTTTTTAGGTTTTTCAAAACATGTTTTTCAAATTTTTATGTGATTTTCGGATTTATAAAAACAAAACATACTAAAACACTCTAAAACATCTTAAAAACACCTTAAAACAGTAAGGAACAACATTTGAAGTTATGGGCGATAAAATCCCACGAATTTGCATTAACAGCATTAGTTACCCCCCCACACTTAAATCAAACATTGTCCTCAATGTTTTAAGCATAGATTCACACAAAACATAAGTAAACACACAAAAAGCACTTAAACATACTAAACATGGCAGAATGTAAATAACAAAGAGAAGAGTTTAGAGACGCAAATCTGGTTGTGGAATGTAAATTTCATCTTCTCCTTGTTGATTGCAATGAGGCTTGATGTTGTTGATTCCACAGGGGTTCCTCCCATCGTTGATTTTCCTTTGTGCTACTCTTGAAATGGGCAGCAAGATTCTTTTGGTCTCCCCCGAAGGTCTGAGCTTACTCCTTTGGTCTGTTTCTTTGTTCAATCTTTCCAATTCGTATTGAAAAGGGTTGGAGGATAACTCAGCCTAAGTTTGTCTCCACATGCTTCAATGTATCATTTTCACTTGCCTTACTCGCTCCCCTTTGCAGAAGTGGTCCCTTCTCTGGAAGTGTATCAACCGTTGAAGATGACTACTCGAGAGCAACGCTAGGTAAGCAATCAGGAATAGATTCCAGGCAGTTGGTTCCAGAACAGAAGACTGACTCCAAGTGCCTCTGATTGCTTTCGTTTACTTTGCCATGCGAGTAATATCAAGGGCAAAGGAAAAGATAGGGAAAGAGCATGATATGAGATACTTTTGCTTTAGACCTTGATGATATGAGATACCTTTGCTTTTGAAGAAACGGCGAATGAAGCAGCACATGTATTTGTTGTGGTTGTCTCCACATGCTTCGATCGACCGTTTCCTTCTGCCTCATTTGTACTCCAGGTTTCTGGTATCTTCTTTGGGGGAGAAAAAATTGAGTATTTCAAAAGGCTTTGCTGGGAGTGCGCCCTCAGAGGTGCGGAAGAGTTGGACATTTTCTTCAGGTTTGCCTTGCCATAAAAGACGAAGGTCGACATATATAGAGATAATATCAAGTGGTGGTACTGTTCTTTTACCCTTGTCGACAAACGTCTCTTCAATTTCTGAGCAAACGGCTCTTCGATTTCTGAACGGACGCCCCTTCGATTTCTGCACAGGCGCCCCTTCGCTTTCTAAACGACACGTGGTAGTGCGGATGCGGCTCTGTTAGAGCTCTTTTGACAAAGTCGCACGCGTTTTCTGAAAAGCAGAGAAAGCGTCGCCGAAATTTACGCTTGTTAGCAAAAGTGTAGCTGCGATGATGACCTCCACGTGAACTTTTGACAAAGTTGAACGCGTTTTCTGAAAAGCAGAGAAAGCGTCGCCGAACTTCCGCCGGAAATTCCGGCGTTTTGAATCCGTGGACGCGTCGCCTTGGCTTCTTATAGAGGTATCGATCATCGCCAACAAACACAGTCTGAAGATTTCCCATTCTTGAACATCGTCTCCGGCCCTTTGAAATTTTAACTCCATCCATCCCTTCTCTTTTGAACACTTTTGAAAAAATGGCAAACCCATCGAACCTTAGCTTAGAATTGAGTCTCAGCAGTGATACGGGCGCGCCGCGTCAAGGTAACGTATGGCGCCCTTCTTTCTTATCTTCTAACGGTCTTCTTACAGGTGAAGACTCTGTGATGCAGGACGCCACAACAGCTACAATAGTAGCTAGGAACCTCCTCACTCCAAAAGATAGTAGGCTGCTGTCAGGACGGTCCGATGAGTTGGCCGTTCAAGAGTCCCTCGCACTTAGTGTTCAATGTGCGAGTTCTGTGTCCAACATGGGCCAACGCCTGCTTGCCCGCTCCCGTCAGGTGGAATCATTGATGGCAGAGGTGGAAAGTCTCAAGCAGGAGATCAAACTGCTTAAGCACGAGAATAGAAGTTTGCACGTGCTTGCCAACAACTATTCGACGGGTATGAAGAGGAAGCTTGATGAGCTGCAAGAATCCAATGGTCGGATGCAAAGTGACCGTCAAAGGCTTGCGGCTTACTTCCAGAGGCACATTTTTCCTGGCTCGTCCAGCGTTTGGCCAAGTATTGAGGCCTGGAATGCTCCTGCTCCGATGCCTTCCGCTCCTATGCCTCCCGCATCTATGCCTTCCGCTTCTATGCCTTCCGCTTCTAGAGTTTTGCCCAGTAGTGGGGCTTCAAGCAAACAACCTCTGTGAAGGCTCCATCTTTCTCCATGTTTAGTATCTTTTTTTTTTTTTTTTTATTTTTTTTATTTTTTATGAACATGCTTTGTTTTATTCAGTGCATTGGGTTGCCTCCCAAGTAGCGCTTTCTTTTACGTCTTGCAGCCGGACGAAGAATCCAATCACTCCAGGATATGTTCACGAATCGGACGAGAACTCCGAGTCATAAACTAGTACCTAGAACAAGAAACAAAATAAGATTAAGAATCTGGAATAAAATAAAAACAAACGAAAATAAAACAATCCAAGGAATTAGCAAATTTACTAATCCCCGGCAACGGCGCCAAAATTTGATGCGTGATTTATACGCGCATAAATTAAACCCTCTTTTTGTCAATTGTAGTATAAGTATAAGTAGGGATCGTTCTTAACCGGGGATTAGGAGGGATTGTTAATCACTTGGATTTGACTCAAAAACGTAAAAACATAAAATAAAACACTATACTAGACTCAAAGAATGCAAAACTAAACTTTAAAACACTAAGACAAACCAAAAGACTCAAAACAACACAAACACACTCAAATCTGCCTAAAAACCACTTTCTGGGCAGATTTGAGCACAAACACAAATTTGGACGAAACTAAGTTGTAACTTGACTCAAGACTCTTAAAAACACAAACTAAATGTATTTCAAACTAATCTAACACTTTAAAACACTAAGACAAACCAAAAGACTCAAACATCACCCAAAACACTCAAAACTGCCTTAAAATCACTTTCTGGGCAGTTTTGAGCACTTTGGTGAATCTGGACAAATTTATGTAATAAATTGAATCACAACACTTATAAACACAAACTAAAACACTTTCTAACTAAATTGGACATTAAAGTAAAGGGGGAATTAGATTTGACGAAAATTGAATAAAATGCACAGATTTAAATTAAAAAAGATAGTAAAGATGAAATGGATGGAATTGAATGGAATGAAGGCTAGCTAAAGGGTTCATCTCCACACATGTTATACTTGCATAATAAAATGATTTCCAATTGCATTTCAATAAACCATGATGCTCAACACCCCAAGTTAACCGTGATGCACTAATTAACTTTCAAATCTTCCTAACGTTACTGAATTGGATGGGTTAGCGCATGCGACAATTCAAAACATTCCCCACAAGTCCCCTACATGAATGCATAATAGAGATACAAGCAAGAATCATTACGCTCTATGAAAATTATAAGTGTTGACGAGGCATTCGTTACTATGGATTGCATGAAACTTATGCCAAGAATTCGTTTAACGCGATTGTTTATAAGCAACCTCCACTACTTGTGAATATAAGTTCGTAACTATTAGGTGAAACTCACTTATATTCTAGCGTCATATTCATGCATGAAAATTAAGCGTGCACTCTCAATAAACATACATAAATAAGTTATCAATCAAACGGTTAAACAAATTGAATCCACAACTTATGAAACGCAATTAGAAGTAATCAAATTAAAATGCAAGCATAAACATAT